>NC_135803.1:154036712-154251769 GCF_964213995.1 Mustelus asterias | reverse complement strand
AACAACAGCTAATATTTATACGGTGCCTTTAACGTCATGAAATGTCTCCCTTCTGAGGAGCTTTATGAAACAAAGTATGACACCAAACCATTTGAGAGGTATTAGGACAGGTGGCCAAAAGATTGGTCAAAGAGGGTTGATTTTAAGGAGAAAATCAAGGTAGAGAGGCGGAGAGGCAGATCTTGGAACCTGGGCAACTCAAGGCACAGACATCAGTTAAAATTGGCGATGCAAAAGAGGCCACAATTAGAGATGTGCAGACATTTTGGAGGGTTATGGGGCTTGAGGAGATTACAGATATAATAACTCCAGGAGTCAGCTGTAACGGAACAGTGCTTTATTGCACAAAATAAAGCAAAGAGAAACCACAAGCCTGTGGTGAACACACAGGTCCCCACCGGGACAGTACAACACTCTGGGGCCTGCTTTATACAGGGCTCAGGTTAATTACCAATCCCCAGGGAGCTTGTGTTCAACCACTCTTACAGGGAGGTCAATCAGTGATTCCCCATGCAAGTCTTGGGGGTGATCACAGCAAAAATTGGGGAGTGGGGGTGGGGTGGGGGTGGGGTGGGGCCGTGGGGGCCAAGGGATGAGGAAAAATCATAGAGGGATTTCAAAGCAAAATCTCTTGAACATGAAAGAAGAAGTGAAAGGGCAGGGGGAGCTGAATTTTTTTTTATTATTCATTCCTGGGACATGGGCGTCGCTGGCTAGGCCAGCATTTATTGCCCATCCCTAGCTGCCCTTGAGAAAGTGGTGGTGAGCTGCCTTCTTGAATCGTTGCAGTCCATGTTCTGCGGGTTGACCCACAATGCCGTTGGGGAGGGAATTCCAGGATTTTGACTCAGTGACTGCGAAGGAATGGTGAAATATTTCCAAGTCCGGGCGGTGAGTGACTTGGAGGGGAACTTGCAGGTGGTGGTGTTCCCATTTATCTGCTGCCCTTTTCCTTCTAGATGGAAGTGGTCGTGGGTTTGGAAGGTGCTGCCTAAGGATCTTTGGTGAATTGCCATAAGGAATTCAAAATGGAAAGTACTTCTGTCCACATTTACCTTGAAGATGTAATGGGGGCTGACCACACATCAGGAACGCATGCGAATCCTGCCTGCTTCTTTCCAATTCATTTTAAACGAGCTGTACTGTGAGAATTCAGTTCTTCTGGTTAACAGTCCTGATGGATAAATAGCTTGAATTATGGAATGCTGCTCCAAGCAGGCTGATAAAAATCCCAGGTAATAAATATCGAATTAGGTTTATTTAGTCACCTGGACCATAAAAATCCTTCCTTTCTGGCAATATCACTGAGAGTGCTGTAGATGGCACTGCTGCCATTTAAATTAGCCTTTCAGAATTCCCAGTTTAAAACCTGGTTCGATCTTTAATGACTTTGGATGTTTTTCTATATATTTCATGCAAAAATGGTCTTTTTAAAAAAAAAAATTGGAATTGGTATATACTCACAGCAGTGGACATAAATAATTTAATCATAAAACAATTAAAAAAATCTGTGCCAAAAGAAATATAAATGGGAAATGTATTCTACTGATTTCTGCCCAGGTTTTGCCAGGCTGTATTGGCAGGTGCTCAATTATATGCCTACCCTCATTTATAAAATTAAATTTTAAGCCTTTCTTTTGGACAATCCAAGATGATTTTCTTTCTGGACCATTTGAAAGAAATGTTAGAATTTCAAATTGCTTTGAAATTTCAAAGAGAAAGATCCTTTTGAGATGTCCTTTTATCTACCTTCCTTCCATCTTCCTTTGTAAGCTGGTGTTATTTATAAATGCTGGTGTTGGGCACAGCGTGGAAACGGTGTGGGTGGTGTTACATAGAATTCACGGCCCATAAATAGGACCACTCCGGCCAGCAGTCCCACGGAGATGTTATCATGCTCCACCTGAACCTCGTTCCACCCCTCTTCATCTCAATATTCGACACCCTTCTCCTTCACCTACTTACCCAGCATTACTGCATCTATGCTGTTTGCCTCAACTACTCCACATTCCAAGCACCCTCCAGGTAAAGAGCTTTCCCCTGAATTCCCCATTGGATTTATTAGTGACTATCATCTGTAGTTTTGGACTCCCACTCCCCCACAAGTGGAACAAAGAACAGTACAGCAAAGGAACAGGTCCTTCGACCCCCCCCAAGCCTGCACCGATCATGTTGTCCTAGACCAACCGCCTATATCCCTCTATTCCCAGTCTGTTCCTGTGTCTATCCAGATAAGTCCAAAGATGTGCTGGTTAAGTTGATTGGCCATGCTAAATTGACCCTAATGTCAGGGGGATTAGCAGGGTAAATGAGGGCAATGGGGATAGGGCCTGGGTGGGATTGTGGTCAGTACAGACTCGATGGGCCAAATGGCCTCCTGTACTGTGGGGATTCTATGAAGTCTGAAATGTTGCTAACGTGTCTGCCTCAACCTCCTCACTTGGCAGTGCAGTCCAGGCCCCCACCACCCTCTGTGTAAAAATACTTCTTCCCGCACATCTCCACTGAACCTTTCCCCCCCTGAAGCCTTGTGGAGACGGCAGGGATCTCAGCCGCCAGCGTGTGAGCTGGTGAAACCTCTTTGTCACCTCCTCACGGACAGGCCTGCCGCATCTTGTACCACTCAAGTGCTTGCCAGGCCAGCGGTGGATCTTCACCCAGGATCGGGGACCCCGGGGAGGGAAACACCCCTCGCGACTGGGAAGGTGGTGTCTGCTACTCTTACCACACCCAAAAAGACCTTGGATCGGCCACAAGTGAGTGACGGCAGTGAGGGAGAGGGATCTGTGGGTGGGGGGGAGGAGGAGGGTCAGCATGAGAGCAATAAGAGTGTCTCTCAGTGATCCCTCTGAGCGTCTTTGAATGAGGGAACACCCCTGGAAGCCTGCAAGCAGGGCGGCACGGTAGCACAGTGGTTAGCACTGCTGCTTCACAGCACCAGGGACCCGGGTTCGATTCCCGGCTTGGGTCACTGTCTGTGTGGAGTTTGCACATTCTCCCCATGTCTACATGGGTTTCCTCCGGGTGCTCCGGTTTCCTCCCACAGTCCGAAGATGCGCAGATTAGGTGCATTGACTCGAACAGGCGCCAGAATGTGGCGACTGGGGGAATTTCACAGTAACTTCATTGCAGTGTTAATGTCAGCCTTACTTGTGACTAATAAATAAACTTTTAAAGCTTTTTAAAAGCAAATATGGCAAGGTTTTCCTGACATGCTCCTTGCATAGCGAGTCCCTTGCCTGCCCCTGAGTTAATACCAGTGGTGGCAGGATCAGGCCTTTAGGTCGGCATTAATCATAGAAATCATAGAAACCCTACAGTGCAGAAAGAGGCCATTGGGCCCATCGAGTCTGCACCGACCGCAATCCCACCCAGGCCCTACCTCCATATCCCTACACATTTACCCGCTAATCCCTCTAACCTACGCATCTCAGGACACTAAGGGGCAATTTTAGCATGGCTAATCAACCTAACCCGCACATCTTTGGACTAAATTAATTGCCCACTTAAGGGCCAGAATTGGCGATGGTGCGAGAGGGCAGCCCGTGGGCCTCCCCACCTCCCATCCTCCTCCCTGATTAAATGCCCTCCCGCCACCAAACCCACCATGGGGGAGCGTACAAGACTCCACCCACCATCTCTCCGTCTACCTTATCAAACCCTTTTGCAATCTTAAAGGTCTCCATCAGGTCACCCAGCAGCCTCCTCTTTTCCATTTGCCACCTCGAGAACCGGACCAACTACCCACTCGTTCGTTCATTCAGGCGAAATGAAGGAATACTCTGTGACCTCTCCAGCCCAAAATACTCAGGACCAAGTCATTCCTGGACATCAGAATTTGATGAATTATAGAATGATCTTAGGATGCCTAACCACAGATCAGTGAACTGAACTGGAAACCAGCATGGATATAAATGTTTATCTGAAGCATAAAACAGTGATTAACACATTATAAAGCAGCATTAAAACTTTTCCTTATCCAAATACTGTATTTTCCGTATTCCGAGGAGGAGTCATGTTGCACCCTGTTTCTCTCTTTAGAGATGTTGCCAGACCTGCTGAGTTTTTCCAGCTCTTCCTGTTTTATTTGATAGGGGTGGCACGGTGGCACAGTGGTTCGCACTGCTGCCTCACAACTCCAGGGACCCGGGTTCAATTCCTGGCATGGGTCACTGTCTTTGTGGAGTCTGCACATTCTCCCCGTGTCTGCATGGGTTTCCTTCGGGTGCTCCAGTTTCCTCCCACACTCCAAAGATGTGCAGGTCAGGTTGATTGGCCATGCTAAATTGACCCTAATGTCAGGGGATTAGCAGGGTAAATATGTAGGGTTGTGGGGATAGGGCCTGGGGTGGGATTGTTGTCAGTGCAGACTCGATGGGCCGAATGGTCTCCTTCACTGTGTTTATGACCCTATTTCCGATCTCCGGCATACGCAGTATTTTGCTTCTATTTTACTGTATCTTCGACATTTCCGCACCTAAGGGACTGCACTAAAGTGGTGCTGTGAATTGCTTGGTTCTGCTCCAAATAATTTTGGACAACAGGGTGTGTCCACAGACACAAGTCGGGAGTGTGTTGGATACTCTGCCTGGATTAGTGCAGCTCCAACAATGCTCAATCTCAGTACCATCCCGGACAAAGCAGCCCATTTAATTTGCATCCCGTCCATAGCCTTAATTAGTCACTCTTTCCACCATTGATGTATCGGGGCTGCCATGTGTACTGACTAGAGGATGCACTGCAACAACTTGCCAAGGCTCCTTTGAGAGCACCTTCTAAACCAGCAGCATCTACCACTAGAAGGACAAAGGCAGCAAGTCACTTGCGAACACCAACACTTTCAAGCTCCCCCCAAGCCACACACCATTCTCAGTTGGAAATACATTGCAAAGAAGCATTGTTTCCATTGGCAGCTGGATTGACAACCAGAGGACTTAATTTTTTTTAATTCATTCGTTGGACATGGGCATTGCTGGCTGGCCAGCATTCATTGTCCATCCCTAGTTGCCCGAGGGCAGTTGAGAGTCAACCACATTGCTGTAGATCTGGAGTTACATGTAGGCCAGACTGGGTAAGGATGGCAGATTTCCTTCCCTAAAGTGAACCAGACGGTTTTTCCCGACAATCGACAATGGTCATCATTACATTCTTAATTCCAGATTTTTTTTAACTGAATTCAAATTCCACCATCTGCCGTGGTGGGATTCGAAGGCAGGTCCCTCAGAACATTAGCTGAGTTTCTGGATTAATAGTTTAGCGATAATGCCCACTAGGCCATCGCCTTCCCACAATTGGCAAAAGAATGAGGGGAAGAGGAAAGGTTTTCTTAAATGACAGCTAGATGCGGTAATCTGGAATGTGCTGTGTGAAAGGGCAGTGGAAGCAGGTTCGATAGTGACTTTCTCAAGGGTATACATACTTGAAAGGGAGAAATTTGCAGGACTTTGGGGAAAGAGCTTCTTGCATCGCATGGGCTCAATGGGCCAAATGTCCATCGACTGCTGTGTGATTCTAATCCAGCTAACGAGTGTTTTCTGGTAACTATGAATCCCTTGCTCAATTGTTTAGTTAATGAGGTGTTTGTGCAAGGTAACCGGTTAGCTGGGCAGCGATTGTCTTATATATTTTTTTGTATGCTGGCTGTGTTGCTGCCCAAGGCAAACATGTTAAAACATGTAGAAATCAAAGAAGCTACAGAACGACACCAAGGTTCTGCAGCTAACGACAAATAATGAAATTATAAAATCGTTGCTGTTAACAAGGTTGCATTGATTGATTTTTCTTTTTAAAAAAAACAAAAATGTTCCAGAATCCAATAATGCCATCGGCACTTTTTCTTCCTCAGCAAGAACAATGGGTTTGGTCAACTGTGCACACCAAAGATCGTGTCTGATGTAGGCCCAGGAGATAAATTTTTAATTAAGATGGGGAGAAGAAGGATTTTGTTTATTGTGATGTAGCGATAGAAACAATCAGGGAATGAACGGCAGGTCAATCAGTATCTGAAAATAAAGATTCGTCCTTGGGTAGGAGCCATCATCCGTTCCCTGTCTTTGAAGGATTTTATGTATCACTGTTTTACATCTTTAATGCGCGGTGTATAAAGTCCCCTTAAAACGTTCCTCTTTGATCAAGCAGTAGTTGTTTATCTCATATTTCTTCCAGCCACGGGCGCGGCGCGATGCAGAGAACAGCTCCCACATAAAAATAATACCTTTGCCTCGCCGCACCTGTGTGTGAGTGGCATTATCCTTCTCATGTCAGATTTGTGCTTTGAGAGACAGTGTCCACCAGGGGCTGGAGAGCGAGAGAGACTGCCCAAGTCATTGCGCGCACAACGCTTGCAGCTAGTGCTGAGCCAAGCCTTTTATCCTCGCAATCTGAGCAAGATTTGAATCTGAATCTCTGGATGCCGAAACCATCCAATGTGTTTCTGTTTCTTAAAAGAAGCATTTGTGATCCCGCTGAATAGGTTTTGGAGGCAGGGTATTATGGAGAGAAAAGATTGTATGTGTGCATGCCAGAAATTTACGCAGGAACTGCAAAATATATTTTTTCTCTGGGCTTTAATTATTATTGGTGTGGTATTATGCAGCAGAAAAGAAATGGATGTGCCAAATGTGGAGGCAGTTTAAAATACTTAAAATTTATAATTTTCTTGTACACTCATGACAATGTTTAAATAGAAAGCAAGCTGTATGGGGCTGCTGCTTGTTGAAGTACTCCCTGATGTCTAATTTAAAATAATATGCAAAACTTTCCTTGATAATTTTTTTTTAATAAGTCCCTTGCCTGCAGGCTACTGTGGTGCCTTGGTTGCAGGTCCATTCATTTTAATAGTGCATGAGACTTCATACCACTCTGGGAGCCAAAATAAATGTATCTATGCAGCATAAAGAATTGATTTTGTTTTTCTGAAATACACTAAATTTACTATCCAGTGTTTTGAAGCTGCCTCAGTATGATTTTCTGTTGAGATTAATGGTGAGGATCTTGCTGTTTTTAAGGAGCAAATCTCGGAATCTAGACATGCACAGTTAAATGTGGAAACCAAGAGGTTGCTCTCTGGGTTTCATCTTTATTCTTTCATGGGCTGTGGGCATTGCTGGTTGAGCCAGCATTTTATTGCCCATCCCTCACTGCAGTTGAGAAGGTGCTGAACCGGTTGAACCACTGCAGGCCATGTGGTGTAGGTATGCCCACAGTGCTGTTCGAAGGGAGTTCCAGGATTTTGACCCAGTGACAGTGATGGTATGAATCATCCAAGTCAGGATGGTATGCGACTTGGGGTGGGAGATTGCAGGTGAGGGTATAGAATAGAATCATAGAGTGCAGAAGGAGGCCATTTGGCCCATCGAGTCTGCACCGACGGCAATCCCACCCAGCCTCCATCCCCATAACCCCTATCCTAGCTAGTCCCCCTGACACCAAGGGGCAATTGAGCATGGCCAATCCACCTAACCCACACATGGACGGTGGGAGGAAACCAAAGCACCCGGAGGAAACCCCATGCAGACACGGAGAGAATGTGCAAACTCCACACAGACAGTGACCCAAGCTGGGAATCGAACCCGTGTCTCTGGCGCTGTGAGGCAGCAGTGCTAACCACTGTGCCACCGTGCCGCCCCAATATGTATTCCTATACATACGCTGCCCTTGTCCTTTGAGGTGGTAGAGACCAAAGTTTCTTTTGAAGGAGCTTTGTGAGTTGCTGCAGTGCATCTTGTAGGTGGCGCACACTGCTGCCACAATGCATCGGTGGTTGAGGGAGTGAGTGAATGGGGTGCCATTCAAGCAGGCTGCTCTGTCCTGGATGATGTATAGCTACTTGAGTGTTGTGGAGCTGCACTCATCCAGGCAACGTGGAGAGTATTCCATCACACTCCTGACTTGAGCCTTGTAAATGGTGAACAGGCTTTGAAGTCAGGAAGTGAGTTAGTCACTGCAGAATTCCCAGCCTTTGACCTGCACTTGCAACCACGATATTTACATGGCTGGTTAAATTGTGGTTGATAATGGGAGGTTCAGTGATATTAATGCCATTGAATATCAAGGGGAGATGGTTAGATTCTCCCTTGCTGGAGATGGTGATTGCCCGGCACCTACATGGTGCGAATGTTATTTGCCACTTATCGGCCCAAGCCTGAATGTTGTCCATGTCTTAGTATTGAAACCCATGCAAGGGTGTAATGTTACGATATTTACCTATTAACCAGATCAGAAAAGGTTAGGGCTGTGTATTCAGATATTAATGAGTTGTTAATGACATGGAAAGTTATAATGACTGCTAACAATCTCTCTGGCATTGAAAATTTAATTTTATAAGCATGGGGTCTCATTCCCACAGAATTAAATTGGTGATTAAAAAGGAAATCTTGCTTCTTTGCGCCTCCTTCATCTCGCTTTTAATTCCATCTTTTTTTCCCCTCTCTTTATTTAATTCTCAACGTTCTACAATGAATTGAATCTGGTTTATACTTCCTGAGAGCCAGATCCCCGGTAGATGCCACTGTATTGGGCCAGCCACCTAATGACAGCAGGTTGTTGCTTGAATGGAAAGTCTGTGGTCAGCGGTCAGAGTGATGAATAACGAGCACAGTTCCTTTGCCAGTGACCTCAAAATCTGGGCCATACTCTTCTCTGTATTTTTTTACCTTTATTGTTTCTCTTCTCAGTCAGCTATCAATGGTCTCACTTGTCCTTCCTAATAGCAAAGTCTTCTGATGCCAGGCGCTGAAGAAGCACCCCCCCGCCCCCCACCCCTGCACACACACACCCGCCACCCCAAGGAACCAAATCAGGACATTACCTTTACATGGTCTGCTCCAGTGCACAAACAGTCTTTGACCATGCTCTGCATATTTTGACTAGAATATGTATCCAGTTTTGCTGATGGGGCAATCAGAGTTATGGTTCAGTGCTCTATTTGCTTTTTAATTGCTTTATTGGACAAGGTTGAGCACTGAGATTACTTATATATGTTATATACATAGAATCATAGAATCCCTACTGTGCAGAAGGAGGCAATTCGGCCCATCAAATCTGCACCGACCACAATCCCACACAGGCCCTATCCCTTTAACCCCACGTATTTACCCTAGCTTTGTTTAAAAAGGGTAGCAAGAATAATTCAGGTAATTACAGGCCGGTGAGCCTTACGTCAGTGGTAGGGAAATTATTGGAGAGGATTCTTCGAGGCAGGATTTATTCCCACTTGGAAATAAGTGGACGTATTAGTGAGAGGCAACATGATTTTGTGAAGGGGAGGTCGTGTCTCACGAACTTGATCGAGTTTTTCGAGGAAGTGACGAAGATGATTGATGAGGGTAGGGCAGTGGATGTTGTCTACATGGACTTCAGTAAGGCCTTTGACAAGGTCCCTCATGGCAGACTGGTGCAGAAGGTGAAGTCGCATGGGATCAGAGGTGAGCTGGCAAGATGGGTACAAAACTGGCTTGGTCAAAGAAGATAGAGGGTAGCAGTGGAAGGGTGCGTTTCTGAATGGAGGGCTGTGACAAGTGGCAGTTCCTCAGGGATCAGTGCTGGGACCTTTGCTGTTTGTAATATAAATGAGTTGGAGGAAAATGTAACTGGTTTGATTAGTAAGTTTGCGGACGACACAAAGGTTGGTGGATTTGCGGATAGCGATGAGGACCATCAGAGGATACAGCAGGATATAGATCAGTTGGAGACTTGGGCGGAGAGATGGCAGATGGAGTTTAATCCGGACAAATGTGAGGTAATGCATTTTGGAAGGTCTAATACAGATAGGAAATATACAGTAAATGGCAGAACCCTCAAGACTATTGATAGGCAAAGGGATCTGGGTGTACAGGTACACAGGTCACTGAAAGTGGCAATGCAGATGGAGAAGGTAGTCAAGAAGGCATACGCCATGCTTGCCTTCATCGGCCGGGGCACTGAGTTTAAAAATTGACGTGTCATGTTGCAGCTTTATAGAACCTTAGTTCGGCCGCACTTGGAATGTAGTGTTCAATTCTGGTCGCCACACTACCAGAAGGATGTGGAGGCTTTGGAGAGGGTACAGAAAAGATTTACCAGGATGTTGCTGATGCGCTACTCAAACACGAGGCCTGAAGCTCGGTAAATGAAAGGCTTTTATTTACTGTAATGAAGCAGCCAGTAATTATATACACTATCCCAGACTGAAGGGGTCCCGGCCAGAGCAGGGACTCTTATACCTCTCCCAGGAGGCGGAGCTCGACTGGGATGTGCCACAACACTACAGTACAAAGGTGTAACAACCCCACCCTAACCCCAACAGCAACAATAGCACAACCCAACAGTAACATATGTACATCCTTGTAGTACTGGCCAGACCCTGGCTCAGTACTATCCAGTGGGAACCAACGATGGTTCACCACAGTTGCCTGGTATGGAGGGTATTAGCTATGAGGAGAGGTTGGAGAAACTTGGTTTGTTCTCACTGGAGCGACGGAGGTTGAGGGGAGACCTGATAGAAGTCTACAAGATTATGAGAGGCATGGACAGAGTGGATAGTCAGAAGTTTTTTCCCAGGGTGGAAGAGTCAATTACTTGGGGGCATAGGTTTAAGATGCGAGGGGCAAGGTTTAAAGGAGATGTACGAGGCAAATGTTTTACACAGAGAGTAGTGGGTGCCTGGAACTTGTTGCCGGGGGAGGTAGTGGAAGCGGATACGGTAGCGACTTTTAAAGGGCGTCCTGACAAGTACATGAATAGGATGGGAATAGAGGGATATGGTCCCCAGAAAGGTAGGGGGTTTTAGTTAAGTCGGGCAGCATGGTCGGTGCAGGGTTGGAGGGCCAAAGGGCCTGTTCCTGAGCTGTAATTTTCTTTGTTCTTTGGTCCCCGGACACTATGGGGCAATTTGCCATGGCCAATCAACCTAATCTGCACATCTTTGGACTGTGGGAGGAAACCGGAGCACCCGGAGGAAACCCACACAGACACGAGGAGAACGTGCAAACTCCACACAGACAGTGACCCGAGACCGGAGTCGAACCCGGATCCCTGGCGCTGTGAGGCAGCAGTGCTAACCACTGTGCCACCATGTCACCCACATATATGTGTACATGTCTACATGAGAGAAAGGGAATCAAACCCAAACCTGCCCTCAACCAACATCCCCATTCATTGAAAGACAGATGTTTATGCACACAGAGGGGGATGCTTCAAATGTTCATGCACCTGCCATACCTTATAGTGACTGAGTCCCGATCTCATCTTCCCTTTAAGCATCAGAATGGTAGGGTATAGGTTTTGTCCCTATTTAAGGGGAACACCAATTTTAAATTGCTACATATTTGTCAGCAGTACTCACGGAGTTTCAGAATTAACCTAGCTGCACAATTATAAATACTGGAGAGGGCATGTTATTTGGTTGATGCAGGGCAGTCCCTCAAGAGTCTGCTGTCCTCTGTTGAATTGCAACTGCCGCAAGAAGCATTAATTGCCTTTTCCGGATCTCTGCCTCTCTTTATTGACACCTTCCCTGGATACAAGTGACCTAAACGCAGGTCTGTACTCAACTGTGGGCCAGGTGGACCCATAAATGGAATGATTGCAGTTTCTACACGTTCAGCGGTTCAGTGCGTTTGGAAAAAGCTGCTTTTAAATTTACATCCGAGAATTTATTTTTGTTAACATGTGAAATATGTCACCGTTTCTGTGATGTTCTACCCAAAGCACAGAATTTGTACAGAAACAGAGCTTCGAGTAACCAGAGTAAAAACATCAAATTCTTCTGAAAATCAAAGATTAGAGTTCCTTCATCATTATCAGGCGGGAGGAATATTGTATCTGTTCTTAGGTTGGCCTTGGTTGCAGTAAAACCCTTTGAGTGTGTGTGACATACTTTCCAATCTTACTACAGTTTGAAAGAGGAAAGGAAATATGTTATACATTTAATCTACTGCCATCTCACATCATTGAGACATCAGGTGGATGGCACAGTGGCACAATGGTCAGCACTGCTGCCTCACAGCCCCAGGGACATGGGTTCGATTCCCGGCTTGGATCACTGTCTGTGGAATTTGCACATTCTCCCCGTGTCTGCATGGGTTTCCTCCGGGTGCTCCGTTTTCCTCTCTCAGTCCAAAGATGTGCAGGTTAGGTGGATTGGCAGGGTAAATATGTGGGATTACGGGGATAGGGCCTCACTGGCATCGTTGTCAGTGCGGACTCGATGGGCCAAATGGCCTCCTTCTGTACTGTAGAGATGGTAGTCCATGATCTCTAAAGCTGAATGTGCAATAAATGCCTCTTTTCTAACTTCCTGCTATGTAGAAAATGTAGAGGGAACTTTGGTTCAGTCGCAGCATTCCCACCTCTGAGTTAGACTGCCGTGATGAGTGGAGACTAGAAGATGGTCTCTCAATGCTGGTTTGACCACCAGCAGGATGCTCTCTTCCATATGGAGGAGTCACTGGCTCAGCAGTGGTATTCCAGCTTCTGAATCAGAAAGTCTGGGTTCAACGTCAGTGAACAGAGACAGTTGCGTCAGCTTTGAATATTGGATTGGCACCCAACAGGCGTGCTTGTGTCTGGTCAGTGTGGCTGCCTCCCATTGTAAAGGGTGGATGGAACTCCTTAGCTTTAATTGCAGTGGACCCAGGAGATGGTACTCTGGAGGTAAACAACCTGAGTGAAATCAACTCAGCTACTCCCCAGACTCTTGTGTGAGACTCAAGTTAGGATCTGCCATAGAACAGGACATTTTCCGCTGCCTCGGAAATGCAGCCAGCATAATCAAGGACCCCATGCAGGTACAACACTGTCAGGAAATTTGGCATGTCGGCTACGACTCTCACCAACTTTTTACAGATGCACCATAGAAAGCATTCTTCCTGGTTGTATCACAGCTTGGTATGGGCTCCTGCTCTGCCCAAGACCGCAAGGAACTACGAAAGGTCGTGAATGTAACCCAATCCATCATGCAAACCAGCCTCCCATCCATTGACTCTGTTTATACTTCCCGCAAAGCAGCCGGCATAATTAAGGACCCCACGCACCCCGGACCTTCTCTCTTCCACCTTCTTCCGTCGGGAAAAAGATACAAAAGTCTGAGGTCATGTCCCAACCGACCCAAGAACAGCTTCTTCCCTGCTGCCATCAGACTTTTGAATGGGCCTACCTTGCATTCAGTTGATCTTTCTCTACGCCCTAGCTATGACTGTAACACTACATTCTGCACTCTCTCCTTTCCTTCTCTATGAACGGTGTGCTTTGTCTGTATAGCAGCAAGAAACAATACTTTTCACTGTTTGCTAATACATGTGATAATAAATCAAAATCAAATCAAAATAATGAACTAACGTCCGAAATTGTGTCAAACGTGCCGTGCCAGCGATGTCCTACAGACCCCGAGTAATGAGTGAACCTGCTCTGTGGCAGCGCCTGTTGATGAAAGAATGTTGGTCAGGACAACTTGCTGTTCCTCTTTGATTAATATATCTTCCTATTATAACATAGTGACCAAATCATGAGAGGAGCAAAAGGACCACACTGCAATGATGAATCCACAATACGGAACTGGAGCGGCAACAGATTGTGTGGAAGCCCTGATACGAAACTTAACCACACAACTCTGACACAGAAGGATTACCAGTTGAGCTTAGGTTAGGTTGGTGTTATGTTTGTTGCATGATGTAGGTAACAAAGGTAACAGGAGAAACCTTTTTCACTGAGAGGTCAGTGAGAATGTGGGACTCACTACCACAGGGAGTGATTGAAGTGGAGAGTACGAATGCATTTTAAGAATAAACACGAGGGAGAAAGGAATGGAAGGATATGTCGACAGCAGGGAGATGAAGGGTTGGATTGGGTTTGTGTGAAGAATAAACACGGGTACAGACCTGTTGTGCCGAATGACCTGTATCCTTGCTCCAAATTGGATGTAATAATTTTGACAGAAGTGATGCGAGAGAAAAGATTCTCAGATCCTCAGAAATCTGAAATTTAGAGAAAAATTATTTGAAAGTGAGATTCATAAAAATCATATTTGCAAGCCCGCTTTTCGAAAGTTGTTGCATTGTTGCTGCCATTCAATGTTAGGGCACAGATCATTTTATGCAAGTTTGCCACAGGATAGTACTGAGCCTTATTACAACTGTTTAGAATCGCAGAGTGCATTTCTGAAGTATGCAGCATGGTAACTGGGTTTTCCCATGGAACTACTTTAAGTAGAACCATGGAAATGACATGATGTGGAGATGCCGGCGTTGGACTGGGGTGGGCATTAACACCAGGTTAAAGTCCAACAGGTTTATTTGGAATCACGAGCTTTTGGAGCGCTGGAAATGACAGCATGGACTGAAATCATTTCATTGTCACAGCTGTGCCAGTGCTAATGTATCAATTCTAAATCCTATTTCAATGCCGTCCATCATGTTTTTGCTTTTACCTTTCAAAGTATTTATCCATTTCACTTTTAGTTGATAAGAGTTTTTGCTTCATTCGTCACTTCTGGTAAAGCATTCCATATTGTAATTGTTATGTAATCACATTCCAGGCATCGTCAAGAGATTTCAAGAGGAACAAGCTGCATTTATTGATAAAGTGATAAAGTGGTACAGGGGTTTGCAGCCCAGGCTGTCTTGGAGCAGCCCACCAGCTGCTCCTGTCCACACACGCTTACCACCTGGCTTCCAGATGTATTCTGCCAGAGAGAGGACTCCACCCTCTGGGGTGATCACTCACTCTCGGTTCCCATTGGTCCCTCAAGTGAGGTGACGCTCTTCTGTTGCCCTGTCTTAAAAAGACAGACATCGCAATCACGACAGTAGTAATCCCTCTGTGCAAGAAAAATGCTTCTAACTTCCAGTGATGATCCCCAGCCTCTGCCCGATCAATGGAAACAATCTGTGAGGCATCTTGTACAAATTTGACAATGAGTTATGGAATGTTACATCATTTCTTAGCTTTCATATTCAGTGCTCCTGTGTACACAAACCGGAATCCCATTTGCCTTTTTAATGGCCTTTTCTGCTTACTCTCTGCCTTTTGAGTTGCTGCAGCCAGGGTCTCTTGGCTAATATTCTGAATGGGACTTTGTGTCCTGGGTCTGTTTGAAAAGCATAAACCTGCGCATTTTTTTTGAAATAATTAAAATGATGCCACAGATGTGTTTTGATCAGTGAAGGCTTATTCCCTTCATTTCTGTCCTTTGCTTCCCACTCTGGAGTTGAGTAAAGCTAACTCAGCAGAGCTGGGACATCAAACTTGAGACCTCTCAGATCCACGTTGCTGAATGCAAACTCCCTGGGAATACCCCATTTGTAACATTTATTCGGGCTACTTCAAATAGTCATCAATCGGCGCACTGCTGTTTTAATTCTGCTTCAACTAAATGACTGATTGCATTTCAGCTGAAACCAAAAATAAAATATAATCATAGAATCCCTACAGTGCAGGAGGCCACTCAGCCCATCGAGTCTGCACCGACCACAATACCATCCAGGCCCGATTCCCGTAACCCCTCATATTTACCCTGCTAATCCCCTGACACGAAGGTTAATTTAGCTTGTCCAGTCAACCTAATCCGCACATCTTTGGAATGTGGGAGGAAACCGGAGCACCCGGAGGAAACCCATGCAGACATGGGGAGAATGTGCAAACTCCACACAAGACAGTGACCCGAGGCTGGAATTGAACCGGGTCCCTGGCGCTGTGAGGCAGCAGCGCTAACCACTGTGCGACCATGCTGCCCTTTGATATGATCCTTTGGAACTTGAAGAGGGATCCTGCCGACTGGCTCGATACAGTAGCAGCTACTGGCATTTCTGCAGTGAACGACACCTCACAGAACATGTAACTGAAAGGTGGACACAGTTCAGAGGAAGGAAAGTTGTAGCAAAGACACATTAAGGTGGAGGCAGCGGATGTCAAAGTGGGAGGTGGTATGGTAAAGGAGTTCCAAAGGACATGGGTGGGTATAGAGGCTGTGAGAAAGCTGCTGGGTACAACTTAGAGAGATTTTAGAACAGATCACGGCGCTGATTGCATATCTCATGTATGTGCAGCAAAGGCCTCTGGAGCACCCGGAAGAAACCCACACAGACACGGGGAGAACGTGCGGACTCCGCATAGACAGTGACCCAAACCGGGAATCGAACCTGGGTCCCTGGCGCTGTGAGACAGCAGTGCTAACCACTATGCCACTGTGCCGCTTAGATTTTTAACTGCATCTCCTTACAAGCCCCCACCTCCTTCCTTCACCTTAACCTATCAACATATTCTTCTATTCCTTTCTTCGTTGTGTACTAATCCAGTTTCCCTTAGTGCATCTGTGCTGTAGTGGTTGCAAGTTCCACATTCTAACTATTTTCTGGGTAAAGACGTTTTTTATGAATTCTTCATTGGATTTGTATTTATGACCTCTGGTTTTACAGTTTCCCCACAATTTCTTTTTTATTCTTTCACGGGATGCGGGTGTCAATGACAAGGCCAGCATTTGTTGCCCATTGTTAATTTCCCATGACCGGAGTGGCTTGCTCGGCCATTTTAGAAGGTTCTTTAAGAGTCAACCACATTGCTGGAGATCTGGAGTCACATGTAGGCCAGGCTAGGTAAGGATGGCAGATTTCCTTCCCTCAAGAACATGAGTGAAACAGATGGGTTTTTATGACAATCGATGATAGTCTGATACTAGTTTTAAATTTCAGATTGTATTAATTGAATTTTGACCCACATCTCTGAGCGCTAGCCTGGGCCTCGGATTTACTAGTCCACTGATGTCACCATTAGACCATCGCCTTCCTGAGTGAAACATCTCTATCCCATCAAAGTCCTTGATAATTTTAAAGATTTTAGATCCACTCCTTCTTCACTTAAGCCTCAGCCTGAGGCACCGAATAAACGCTCAGAAACTGCAGTGAACACACAACCACACCATGGAGAAATCAAACTTAGACTTGGGGATTCCAAATCCCTAAAAGCAGTTCTTCAAATTTGAGGAAGGACATTCTTGCTCTCGAGGGAGCGCAGCGAACCAGTTGTGAAAACCAGTTGTGAAAACAACCGCTGGCTTTTTAAATATTAAAAAAAAGAAAATGTTACAAGTACCCAATTGGTTTCTCTGCACCTGTAAGAAATAAAGGCAGGTGAATATTGTGATATGGACCCTTCAGAGTTCTCAGGAAGATTCTATGTTGTACGGATGACCTACTGTATATTTTCTGCCATTGCAGATTCCCAGTATTTGAATTTTTTTTTCTTCCAGCTCATTCCCCAGGCCCAGCAGTAGAGAGGTTTATCTGACCACAAGCCCACAGGAATTGCCCAATTCAGCACAAGCCAAGGGTTGAGCTTGCAACCCCTTTCCTCTTGGTGGCTGTATTCCGTGATATGTTGTGAACATACCAGTTGAATTGGAGTCACTCTTTATCCCAAACTTGCCTGGCAAGTTAAGGCCTCCATCGATGTAAATGTAAATGATCATGGATAAAAAATAAAGTGCACGCTGACGCCTTAAGGATTTTAGACGGCGTTCAGTGATGGATCCCCAGTTTGAGCTGAAGCTGCAATTACCCCATAAATCCAAAATAAACTTCACTGGAATCTGCTGTAATAAGTTGGTGCTTGAGAGGGGAAAAGCCATTTCATTCTGCTTAGTTGTGCAGTTATTAGCATCAGAAGACAAAAAATGACTGGAGTGCGAAGAGAATTTCTAATAATCGCAAGGAGGGAAAAAGCCAATTTAGCAGAGTTTAGATTTTATCTCAGCTGGTACGGAATAAAAATGTGATTTTTTTTTTCAGCCTTTGCTTCTGCTTAGTGCTATTGAATTTTATGTATTACAGTTTCGATTTTTTGTGGGGCAATTGCAGCTTTAAATATAATTCTTTTAGATGTGGAGAGATAAGCAAATATATTTGTGTTCTGTGGAGTGTCAAAAGCACTCACTACTCAAGAACTGGGCCAGCCAATGATCTCCAAAGGCAGACCAAGGGATTGATTATAAAGGGAAAAATAGAGTATGAAAGTAAGATAGCGAGAAACATAAAAGCTCACTGTAAACATTTCTACAGGTATGTAAAGAGAAAAAGATTGTCAAAAATGAGTGTAGGTCCCTTACAGTCAGTAATGTGGGGAAATCATAATGGAGAACAAAGAAATGGCTGAGGAAGTAAATTCGTATTTTGCTTTTGTCTTCATAAAGGAAGACATGCATAATGTACCAGAAGTTCTGAGAAACACAAGTTTTAGTGAGGAGCTGAAGGAAATCAGTATTAGTAGAGAAATGGTTTTGGGGAAATTAAGGGTATTGAGTCAAATAAATCTCAAGGGCCTGATAATCTTCACCCCAGAGTACTTGAGGAAGTGGTCTTGAAATAATAGATCCATTGGTGGTCATTCTTTGGACTCTGGAATGGTTTCTTCAGATTGGAGGGTAGTGAATGTAAGCCCACTATTCAGAAAGGGAGGTAGAGAGAAAACAGGGAACCATTTTGACAAGTCTACTGGAATTCTTTGAGGATGGAAACAGTAGAGTTGACCAGAGAGAACTGGTGGATGTGATTTATTTAGACTTTCAAAAGGCTTTTGACAAGGTCTCTCATAGCAGATTACTATGCAAAGATGGGATTGTGGGTAGAATCTTGAGTTGGATAGAAAGCTGGTTAGCAGATAGGAAGCGAAGAGTTGGAATAAATGGGTCTTTTTCTGATTGGCAGGCAATGACTAGTGGGGTACCACAGAACTAAATGTATCACCTCCAAATTTGCAGATGATACAAAGTTGGGTGGGAGGATGAGCTGTGAGGAGGATGCAGAGATGCTTCAGTGTGATTTGGATGAGTGGGCATATGCATGACAGTTGCAGTATAATGTGGATAAATGTGAGGTTATCCACTTAGGAAGCAAAAATAGGAAGGCAGATTATTATCAAATTGGGTGTAAATTGTGAAAGGTAGACATTGGGCCCGATTTTACCATTTTCATTCTAAGTGCTGAATCTGGGCGCAGTACAGATCCGACTTAGAAATCTGCTTTCAGACGCCCCCATACGCTCTCAGCCATCTCCAGTCCCATTCGTGCTGTGGGCGGGGCTTAGCGCGGCTGAAACGATCGGAGCTCTGAACTGTGCATGCGCAGTTTGAAAAAAATTTGAAAACGCACCCGTGTCAGATCGCTCCCGGGCCGCAGAAAGCAGAGAAAGCGGCCCAGGAGTGAAAGGCGGGAGCGATGGCCCCCACACACATCACTGTCCCCCTTATCCACCCACCCCCACTACCCACACACATCACTGTCCCCCTTATCCACCCCCCCACTACCCACACACATCACTGTCCCCCTTATCCACCCCCCCACTACCCACACACATCACTGTCCCCCTTATACACCCCCCCACTACCCAGACCGATTGCCACCCCAGCCCCCCTCCCCCTCTACCGATCGCCCGCAGAGTGGCAGCAGATCCCCCAGCTCCCCCGCCCTGCGCCCCACCAGAGATCCGTCTGCCCCCCACCAGAGAAGCATCTGCCCCCCCCCCCGCCAGAGATCCATCTGCCCCCCCCCCGCGCCTGAGATACATCTTACCCCCCCCCCCCAACAACGATCTGGCCTCGCTCACCACCCCCCCCCCCCGAGAATGGTGTGGCCTCATTCACCCCCCCCCCCCGCTTCCCCAGACAACGATCTGGCCTCACTCATCCCCCCCAGAGAATCGTCTGGCCTCATTCACCCCCCCCCCCCCAAAGAGATACACCTGACCCGCCTCCTCCTCCCCCACCCCCCAACCAGACAATGATCTGACCTCACTCCCCTCCCCCCTCAACCAGAGAATGATCTGATCCGCCTCCCTCCTCCCCCCCACCACTGATCTGAGTCAGAGAGCCGTTCAGCAGCTGGAGCGCCCGATTCAGACTTTTATTTAGCAGGTCCATTACGGCACGGTTCCGGATCGGCGAACGCAGTGGTAAAGGGTGAAATGCTGATAAAGTTGGGCGGGCAGTTCATTAATTCAATTTAAATACATGCAAATGCATTTAAATCGCCGTTGTGCCCGTTTTGGGCGCGAATCGAATCGCTGCCATTCCCGGGTTTCGGTAAAGTGGCAATCTGCGCGGACGCGGGTGCGGATTGTGTTAATGGCCTCTCACCCGACTTTACCACATTTTCGCGCCCGAAAACGGGCACGACGCAATGGTAAATTCGGGCCCATTCAGTGAGACCTTGGAGTCCTCGTGCATCAGTCACTGAAAGTAAGCGCACAGGTACAGCAGGCAGTAAAGAAGGCAAATGGTATGTTGACCTTCATAGCGAGAGGATCTGAGTACAGGAATGGGGATGTTTTACTGTAGTTGTATTGGGTGTTGGTGAGGCCACACCTGGAGTATTGTGCGCAGTTTTGGTGTCCTTATCTGAGGAAGGATGTCCTTGCGAAAGAGTGAGTACAGCGAAGGTTTACCAGGCTGATTCCTGGGATGGCAGGTCTGTCATATGAAAAGAGACTAAGTCGGTTCAGATTATATTCACTGGGGTTTCGAAGACTGAGAGGGGATCTCATAGAAACTTATAAAATTCTAACAGGGTGAGACAGGGTAGATTCGAAAAGAATGTTCCTAGTGGTGGGGGAGTCCAGAACTAGGGGTCATAGTTTGAGGACAAGGGGTAAACCTTTTAGAACTGAGGTGAGGAAAAGTTTCTTCACCCAGAGTGTGGTGAAACTGTGGAATTTACTACCACAGAACGTAGTTGAGGCCAAAACGTTGTGTAATTTCAAGAAGGAATTAGATATAGCTCTTGGGGCTAAAGGGATCAGGGGATATTGAGGGAAGGTGGGGTATTGAATTCAATGATCAGCCATGATCATAATGAATGGTGGAGCAGGCTCGAAGGGCTGAATGGCCTACTCCTGCTTCTATTTTCTATGTATGTTTCTGTGTATGACTTCCTACATCCTTGTAGATAAACTGCCAGGAAGATTCTGGTTCAGTCCCAGATCCTTGAGTCAGCTGATCTCACCTGGGCCAATGGCAGGAGCAGTCCTATTGAGTGCCTTTGGATCTGAGAGCGGAATATCAGCCAGTGTGGTACAGTGGCACAATGGTGAACATTGCTGCCTCACAGGGCCAGGGACCCAGGTTCAATTCCGGCCTTGGGTGACCGTGTGGTGTTTGTGGACCTGGGTATGATGCTCTTTCGGAGAGTCGGTGCAGACTTGATTGGCTGAATGGTCTCCCTCTGCACTGTAGGGATTCTATGGTTTCCATTGCTGATCTTTACAACAGAACTTTGGCAATGCCAAATCAGTGCCCCTTGACTTATTTCATCTTGTTCACATTTTCTCCCACTCTGTTCATCTTGGTGGTGTCTTGCAGTCTGGAGATTGATCCTCTCAGCGAGGCTCTCAGTTAAAAAAAATCACCCTAGTTTATTTTTCATTTTGTGCGTTGGCGAAGATCAGGTCCAATACATCTTCATGACCCTGGAGAGGTGTAAACAAGGACCTTTCATGTTCTGTTATTTGATTGCGACAATGTCTCACAATTCTGATGATTTTTTCAAATACTGAAGCAGTATTGTTAAATATCACTGAAGCCCTTGATCCAGTTTCTAAACAAATATTACTGCAGCTGCCGTTTGAAGTGCTATTAGACACAAAGGGGGGAATCCTTCCATCCTGTTCGCCATGGGAATTGTAGCAGGTAGGAGGGGAGGGGGGTGGTTGCGGGGGGGATGGGGGTGGGGGAGAAGCAGATCATGCAGCCGTCTGTTTATGTTGGGCGGGATCTTCCGGTTTTGGGACGAGTGCAGCCAGAAAATCCCACCCAAAATCATGCGTCTTCTTCAGCCACTTATTCCACATCTGAGATCGGGTGGGGCGTGCTGCTGGGGAGAGGAGAAGGAGATTTTGCTTCCTCTAGTCTTGATGGAACTCCGTAAACGTTATTGTTTTGTCCTCGACGTACATTTTCCAGGACAAAATAGCTTGCTTACTCGCAGGTCTGTGGGGAAAGAGCAGCAGAACGATACAAATGAATTGCTTTTGCAAAGAGCCAGCACAGACACAAATGGCCTCCCTCTGTGGCGTAACCACTCTGTGATACAACTTCCATCTCATCTAAATTGTTTGTTCTTTTGAAACCCTGTATCATGTCACCCCATCCAGTTGTAGAGTTGTGGAATACAATATCAGAGATACCAGTGACGCAGAGACAGGAAATGGCTTGAAGTAGAAACTAGACAAGTTTCTGGAGAGGGAAAGGATTGAGGGGTCTGGTGGATTAATTAGTAAGGGGCTGAGATCGATGGAAGGGAATGGTTAGTTGAGCCAAGCCAAACCATCCTTATCTATTTGTAAACACTTGCGATCAATATTTTCCCCTCCCTCATTCTTGCACTGCACTGTTGGGAATGTTTTAAAAAAAGATGTTGTTAAAATGGAAAAAAAATTCCATTCCTCTTTTAAAAACTTATTTCTACTTACTGATTTATAAATTAAGATAAATGTTACAAAAACAGCACTTTCCAATCAAAATCTCAGTATGTTTATGGATGCATTGTTTGCTAATTTTCTTTCTTTTAAATTACAATTACTGAATCCGTTAGGGTTTATAAGCATCAATTTGTAATTTAATGCATGATTTAATAACCATTTCTATCTTCTGAAAATCAAAAGCAATCTGTATTGGTTGTTTGAAGCAGTTATCTAAATGAAGTGTTTCTAATAAATGAATATTTGAGTGCTAGCAATTTTGTACGTGTCCAATTTTGTCTTTTTAAAGATGAGTATGGCAACGAGTATCTATTTAAAAAAATAATTATAATCAACATGCTATTGTTCCATTCGCTTCACTTCTAAGTTTAAAAATATTTTTATTGAACAGTGAGCATTGCTGTTGTCCAGAGTGCTGGCTTTAATGAGTTGTTGAGTTTGACGTTAGGATGCTGAGCAGCCAGTGAAGGTTCAGCTGTAAATGGAGCATCAGTTCATCATCAGCTGAATGTGTTCAGCCTTTGTTTCGGAGAATTACAGAGGCAGGTTACCGTGCTGCAAACTCTGTGAACGTTTATGCCCTGCATGAGCCGATTCCTGCCCTACATTGCTTCACTCTACAAGCATAACCTTTTAATCCTTCCTCCCTCATCAGGCTTCACTTTGAATCCATCCAAGCTTTCGCCTCAACCACTCTTTGCGGTAACGAGTTTCATATTTTAATGACTCACTGGATAAAGGAATTTCTCACTAATTCCCCATTGGATTTATTAGTGACTCTTTTAGATTTGTGACCTCTAGGTTTAGTCTTCCCACAAGCAGATTTTTTTTTTCCCCCAAATGTATACCGTATCAGACACTTTCATAATTTTAAAGGCTTCAATCAGGTCAATCCTCAGCCTTTTTCTTTATAGTAAAAAAATGAACAGTTCCATGGATGCTGGCCATTCTTCATTTGTGAAATCCAAACCGTAAATGACAGTGGCTTTTCTGATTATAGAATCATAGAATCCATAGAAGCCCTGCAGTGCAGAAGGAGGCCATTCAGCCCATCGAGTCTGCACCGACCACAATCCCACCCAGGCCCTATTCCCACAACCCCACACATGCAGCCCGCTAATCCCCCTGACAGTAGGGACAATTGTCTACATCAACAGGGACGAAGTAGAAAGGGTCGAGAGCTTCAGGTTTTTAGGTGTCCAGATCACCACCAACCTGTCCTGGTCCCCCCATGCCAACATTATAGTTAAGAAAGCCCACCAACGCCTCTACTTTCTCAGAAGACTAAGGAAATTTGGCATGTCAGCTACGACTTTCACCAACTTCTACAGATGCACCATGGATAGCATTCTTTCTGGTTGTATCACAGCTTGGTTTGGCTCCTGCTCTGCCAAAGACTGTAAGGAACTACAAAAGGTTGTGAATGTAGCCCAATCCATCACGCAAACCAGCCTCCCATCCATTGACTCTGTCTACACTTCCCGCTGCCTTGGCAAAGCAGCCAGCATAATTAAGGACCCCATGCAGCTCGGACATTCTCTCTTCCACCTTCTTCCTTCGGGAAAAAGATACAAAAGTCTGAGGTCACGTACCAACCAACTCAAGAACAGCTTCTTCCCTGCTGCTGTCAGACTTTTGAATCGACTTACCTTGCATTAAGTTGATCTTTCTCTGCACCATAGCTATGACTGTAACACTACATTCTGCACTCTCTCCTTTCCTTCTCTAAGAACAGTATGCTTTGTCTGTAGAGCGCGCAAGAAACAATACTTTTCACTGTATGTTAATCCGTGTGACAATAATAAATCAAATTAAAATCAAATCAAATTTAGCATGGCCGATCAACCTAACCCGCACATCTTTGATATTGAGGGAGGAAACCATATTGAGTTGGACCCTTCCTTTTCCTGATACGTACCTGTGCGCAGGTATTTACTTTCCAACAGGAATCAAACTCTTATCAGGAGGACAAGCTTTAGCTTATTCTCTTCTTGGAACCACGACTGATTTTTCTCCCACCAGCATCGAGGCAGATTTTTGCACCATCATCTTAGCTGAGATTAGCTCATTCAGCAGAAGCAGGTGTGGCTCCCTACCATTCTATTTGCATTCTCAAAGTTTCATCTTGCCGCTTCGTGTTGTTTACATTCCCTCCAGTGAAAAAAGCATCTGTCACTCACGATCCAGCCCGGGAACTCTTCATTCACAATCTGAGTTTGTGCAATAGCCTCGACATTGAGTTGTAATGAATTGCAGGAAGGTTTATAGATTTGTGACACTGAACAAATTGTAATCTTTTGATTTAAAACGTCTGTCCAGAGGGCTGAAATGTTAAGGGTAAGTTTAATATTGTAATGCTTCTTCAGCTTTTATGGAGATCAGCAAAAAAACGATGAAACTGTCTCCATTCCCATATACTGCTGTTCTCTTTGTTTTATCAATTGAAATCATTAGTAATTGCTGTGTAATAAAGTCAAAAGCTTTAAGTGAGTGGTAGTTTTGCTACTGTTCTGATTACCATCGACTCCCTCACTTACAGCAACCAGAGATACTTCACTTGGCTTCCGTCCAGCAGTTGTTATCTTGTCTCCTGAAAATGTCTTTGGTTGAAGCAATGGGCCAAAAATAAAAGATACTATACTGATAGTTAATTGGGAAGCTTGGCTACTCCATAGATAGTTGTGCTTTACCAGAATTATTCTTGGGGATATTTCTTCTCCCCGCTGCTGGTAACACAATCCAGTCTCTGTGTAAATCAATGTTAAGGGAAAGCTACTTGGGGATGGATTGGCCAAAACGAACCCTTCCTCCTTGTGTCTGATCACCTGCGTATGTACCTGGTCTAGACTGCTGAGCTGGATATGTTTAAAGTTTTATTTATTAGTGTCACAAGTAGGCTTACATTAACACTGCAGTGAAGTTACTGTGAAAGTCCCCGAGTTGCCCCACTCTGGCACCTGTTCGCGACACTGAGGGAGTCAAAGTAAGGAAAGTGTCACTTGGCATCTGACCTGCTTTATATACTTGACCCAGGACCCCTGGCTCCCTGACCCAGCTTCGTGGTTCAACATAAGGGTACAACATTCTTGCTCTAGTGAGTCTTGTCTGGTCATTACCTTCGAATACCACCAATGACACAAAAACTGCATTTGGCATTGGTGAAAGGCTATTATAGAGTGTTAGGGAAAGGTTAAGGACCTGCCAGGCAGAGTTGTGCACCCAATAGTTGTATTATTAAATGGAGTAGCCTGTTATTTTGGAAAGGTCATTGAAAATTATTTAGCAACCTGTTTATTTCTAACAATAAGAGTATATTTCTGGACTGGTTTTCTCACTTGTGATTTTAAAAAAAAATTGACTTTTGTTTAGAGCAGGAAGGAAAACAGTGATTCTGGTTGAAAAATTACCTTTCAGTAACCTTTCTTACTTGAGAAAGGGTATACTGCCACTGAAGGGGACACAGAGGAGATTCACTTCTGGAGTTGAGAGGGTTGGCTTATGAGGAGAGACTGAGTAGACTGGGGCTATACTCATTGGAATTCAGAAGAATAAGGGGGATCTTATAGAAACATATAAGATTATGAAGGGAATAGAAAAGATGGAAGCAGGGAAGTTGTTTCCACTGGCAGATGAAACTAGAACTAGGAGGCATAGCCTCAAAATAAGGGGGAGCAGATTTAGGATTGAGTTGAGGAGGAACTTCTTCACCCAAAGGATTGGGAATCTGTAGAATTCCCTGCCTAGGCTATCTCATTGAATGTTTTTAAGGCAAGGATAGATAGATTTTTGAACAGTAAAGGAATTAAGGGCTATGTAAACAAAGAACAAAGAAAATTACAGCACAGGAACAGGCCCTTCGGCCCTCCAAGCCTGCACCGACCATACTGCCTGACTTTCCTAAAACCCCCTACCCTTCCGGGGACCATATCCCTCTATTCCCATCCTATTCATGTATTTGTCAAGACGCCCCTTAAAAGTCACTACCATATCCGCTTCTACTACCTCCCCTGGCAACGAGTTCCAGGCACCCACTACTCTCTGTGCAAAAAATCTGCCTCGTACATCTCCTTCAAACTTTGCCCCTCGCATCTTAAACCTATGCCCCCAAGTAATTGACTCTTCCACCCTGGGAAAAAACTTCTGACTATCCACTCTGTCCATACCTCTCATAATCTTGTGGACTTCTATCAGGTCTCCCCTCAACCTCCATCGTTCCAGTGAGAACAAACCAAGTTTCTCCAACCTGTCCTCAGAGCTAATGCCCTCCATACCAGGCAACATCTTGGTAAATCTTTTCTGTACCCTCTCCAAAGCCTCCACATCCTTCTGGTAGTGTGGCGACCAGAATTGAACACTATATTCCAAGTGCGGCCTAACTAAGGTTCTATAAAGCTGCAACATGACTTGCCAATTTTTAAACTCAATACCCCGGCCGATGAAGGCAAGCATGCCGTATGCCTTCTTGACTACCTTCTCCACCTGCATTGTCACTTTCAGCGACCTGTGTACCTGTACACCCAGATCCCTTTGCCTATCAATACTCTTGAGGGTTCTGCCATTTACTGTATATTTCCTATCTGTATTTGACCTTCCAAAATGCATTACCTCACATTTGTCCGGATTAAACTCCATCTGCCGCCTCTCCGCCCAAGTCTCCAACTGATCTATATCCTGCTGTATCCTCTGATGGTCCTCATCGCTATCCACAAATCCACCAACCTTTGTGTCGGCCGCAACTTACTAATCAATCCAGTTACATTTTCCTCCAAATCATTTATATATATTACAAACAGCAAAGGTCCCAGCACTGATCCCTGAGGAACACCACTTGTCACAGCCCTCCATTCAGAAACGTGCCTTTCCACTGCTACCCTCTGTCTTCTTTGGCCGAGCCAGTTTTGTATCCACCTTGCCAGCTCACCTCTGGCCCCATGCGACTTCACCTTCTGCACCAGTCTGCCATGAGGGACCTTGTCAAAGGCCTTACTGAAGTCCATGTAGACAACATCTACTGCCCTACCCTCATCAATCATCTTCATCACTTCCTCGAAAAACTCGATCAAGTTCGTGAGGCACAACCTCCCCTTCACAAAACCATGTTGCCTCTCTCTAATACGTCCACTTATTTCCAAGTGGGAATAAATCCTATCTCGAAGAATCCTCTCCAATAATTTCCCCACCACTGATGTAAGACTCACCAGCCTGCAATTACCTGGATTATTCTTGTTACCCTTCTTAAACAAAGGAACAACATTGGCTATTCTCCAATCCTCTGGGACCTCCCCTGTAAGAAGTCTCACAACACCAGGTTAAAGTCCAACAGGTTTATTTGGTAGCACAAGCCACTAGCATTCGGAGCGCTGCCCCTTCATCAGGTAAGTGGGAGTTCTGTTCACAAACAGGGTATATAAAGACACAAACTCAATTTACAAAATAACGAGACTTCTTACTGTGTTTACCCCAGTCCAACGCTGGCATCTCCACATCATGACCTCCCCTGTAGCCGGTGAGGATACAAAGATTTCTCTCAAGGCCCCAGCAATTTCCTCCCTTGCCTCTCTCAGTATTCTGGGGTATATCCCATCAGGCCCTGGGGACTTGTCTACCTTAATGTTTCTCAAGAACCCCAATACCTTCTCCTTTTTGACCTCAACATGACTCAAACTATCTACACATTCTTTCCCAGACTCATCATCCACCAAGTTCCCCTGACATCTGTGTTGAACCTTGCCCCTCTCACCCTGAACCTGTAACCCTTGTGTTCGTCACCTCCGACCTGAGAAAAAGCTTCCCACTGTTCACCCTTTCTATGCCCTTCATAATTTTATACACCTCTATTAGGTCGCCCCTCATCCTCCGTCTTTCCAGGGAGAACATCCCCAGTTTACCCAATCTCTCCTCATAGCTAAGACCCTCCATACCAAGCAACATCCTGGTAAACCTTTTCTGTACTTGCTCCAAAGCCTCCACGTCCTTCTGGTCGTGTGGCGACCAGAACTGGATGCAGTATTCCAAATGTGGCCTAACCAACGTTCTATACAGCTGCAACATCATATGCCAACTTTTATATTCTGTGCCCTGTCCAATAAAGGCAAGCATGCCATATGCCTTCTTCACCACCCTCTCCACCTGTGCTGCCACTTTTAAGGATCTGTGGACTTGTACACCCAGGTCCCTCTGCATGTCTATACTCCTGATGGTTCTGCCATTTATTGTACAGCTCCCCCTTACATTAGATCTACCAAAATGCATCACTTCGCATTTACCTGGATTAAATTCCATCTGCCATTTCTCCGCCCAATGTTCTAGCCTATCTATATCCTGCTGTATTCTCTGACAATGTTCATCACTATCCGCAACTCCAGCAATCTTTGTGTCATCCGCAAACTTACTGATCACACCAGCTACATCTTCCTCCAAATCATTTATATATATCACAAACAGCAGAGGTCCCAGTACAGAGCCCTGTGGAACTCCACTAGTCACAGACCTCCAACCGGAAAAAGACACCTCCCCTCTGTCTTCTATGGCTAAGCCAGTTCTCCACCCATCTAGCTAGCTCACCTTTTATCCCGTGAGATTTAACTTTTTGCACCAGCCTGCCATGAGGGACCTTGTCAAACGCTTTACTAAAATCCATATAGACGACATCCATGGCCCTTCTCTCGTCAATCCTTTCCCTGGGCCAACCCTAGAACCATAGAACCATAGAAAATTACAGCTCAGAAACAGGCCTTTTGGCCCTTCTTGTCTGTGCCGAACCATTTTTTGCCTTGTCCCACTGACCTGCACTTGGACCATATCCCTCCACACCCCTCTCATCCATGAACCCGTCCAAGTTTTTCTTAAATGTTAAAAGTGACCCCGCATTTACCACTTTATCCGGCAGCTCATTCCACACTCCCACCACTCTCTGTGTGAAGAAGCCCCCCCTAATATTCCCTTTAAACTTTTCTCCTTTCACCCTTAACCCATGCCCTCTGGTCTTCTTCTCCCCTAGCCTCAGTGGAAAAAGCCTGCTTGCATTCACTCTATCTATACCCATCAAAATCTTATACACCTCTATCAAATCTCCCCTCAATCTTCTATGCTCCAGGGAATAAAGTCCCAACCTATTCAATCTCTCTCTGTAACTCAGCTTCTCAAGTCCCGGCAACATCCTTGTGAACCTTCTCTGCACTCTTTCAACCTTATTTACATCCTTCCTGTAACTAGGTGACCAAAACTGTACACAATACTCCAAATTCAGCCTCACCAATGCCTTATATAACCTTGGTAAGAAGTCTCACAACACCAGGTTAAAGTCCAACAGGTTTATTTGGTAGCAAGTCCAACAGGTTTATTTGGGGCGGCACGGTAGCACAGTGGTTAGCACTGCTGCTTCACAGCTCCAGGGTCCCGGGTTCGATTCCTGGCTCGGGTCACTGTCTGTGTGGAGTTTGCACATTCTCCTCGTGTCTGCGTGGGTTTCCTCCGGGTGCTCCGGTTTCCTCCCACAGTCCAAAGATGTGCAGGTTAGGTTGATTGGCCAGGTTAAAAATTGTCCCTTAGAGTCCTGAGATGCGTAGGTTAGAGGGATTAGTGGGTAAAATATGTGGGGGTAGGGCCTGGGTGGGATTGTGGTCGGTGCAGACTCGATGGGCCGAATGGCCTCCTTCTGCACTGTAGGGTTTCTATGTTTCTTTCTATGTTGTGAGACTTCTTACTGTGCTTACCCCAGTCCAACGCCGGCATCTCCACATCATTATATAACCTTACCATAACACTCCAACTTTTATACTCGATACTCCGATTTATAAAGGCCAATGTACCAAAGGCACTCTTTACGACCCTATCCACCTGTGACGTCACTTTTAGGGAATTCTGTACCTGTATTCCCAGATCCCTCTGTTCAACTGCACTCTTCAGAGTCCTACCATTTACCCTCTACATTCTACTTTGGTTTGTCCTTCCAAAGTGCAATATCTCACACTTGTCTGCGTTAAATTCCATTTGCCATTTTTCAGCCCATTTTTCTAGTTGGTCCAAATCCCTCTACAAGCTTTGAAAACCTTCCTCACTGAACACTACACCTCCAATCTTTGTATCATCAGCAAACTTGTTGATCCAATTTACCACATTATCATCCAGATCATTGATATAGATGACAAACAACAATGGACCCAACACCGATCCCTGTGGCACACCACTAGTCACAGGCCTCCACTCAGAGAAGCAATCCTCCACAACCACTCTCTGGCTTCTTCCATTGAGCCAGTGTCTAATCCAATTTACTACCTCCCCATGTATACCTAGCGACTGAACCTTCCTAACTAACCTCCCATGAGGGACCTTGTCAAAGGCCTTGCTGTAATCCAGGTAGACAACATCCACCGCCTTCCCTTCATCCACTTTCCTGGTAACCTCCTCGAAAAACTCTAATAGATTGGTCAAACATGACCTACCACGCACAAAGCCATGTTGACTCTCCCTAATAAGTCCCTGTCTATCCAAATATTTGTAGACCCTATCCCTTATCACACCTTCCAATAACTTGCCCACCACCGACGTCAAACTTACTGGCCTATAATTTCCCGGATTTCTTTTGGAACCTTTTTTAAACAACGGAACAACATGAGCCACCCTCCAATCATCCGGCACCTCCCCCGTGAATACTGACATTTTAAATATGTCTGCCAGGGCCCCTGCAAGTTCAACACTAGCTTCTCTCAAGGTCCGTGGGAATACCCTGTCCGGTCCTGGGGACTTATCCACTCTGATTTGCCTCAAGACAGCGAGCACCTCCTCCCCTTTAATCTGTAAAGGTTCCATGACCTCCCTACCTGTTTGCCCTATTTCCGTAGACTCCATGCCCGTTTCCTCAGTAAATACGGATGCAAAAAAACCATTTAGTATCTCCCCCATCTCTTTTGGTTCCATACACAGTCTACCACTCTGGTCTTCAAGAGGACCAATTTTATCCCTCACTATCCTTTTGCTCCTAACATACCTATAGAAGCTCTTTGGATTTTCCTTCACTCTGTCTGCCAAAGCAACCTCATGTCTTCTTTTAGCCCTCCTGATTTCCCTCTTAAGTAGCTTCTTGCACTTTTTATACTCCTCGAGCATCTGATCTGTTCCTTGCTGCCTGGACATTTCATACAACTCTCTCTTCCACTTAACCAGTGTTACAATCTCCCTCGAGAACCAAGGTTCCTTATTCCTATTTACTTTGCCTTTAATCCTGACAGGAACATACAAACTCTGCACTCTCAAAATTTCTCCTTTGAAGGCCTCCCACTTTCCATTTACATCCTTACCAGAGAACAGCCTGTGCCAATCCACACTTCCCAGATCCCTTCTCATTTCATCAAATTTGGCCTTTTTCCAGTTCAGAATTTCAACCCGAGGACCAGATCTATCCTTATCCATGATCAGCCTCTCCCTGGCTACCCTCTTGCTCTTTACATATGTATAAAAAGCCTTGGGATTTTCCTTAATCCTGCTGGCCAATGCTTTTTCATGACCCCCTTTTAGCTCTTCTTACTCCTTGCTTAAGTTTCTTTCTACTTTCCTTGTATTCCATACTTGCTGCGTGTGTTCCCAGCTTCCTAGCTTTGACAAATGCTTCCTTTTTCTCTTTGACTAGGCTCATAATATCTCTCATTATCCAAAGTTCCCAAAACTTGCCATACTTATCCTTCATCCTGACAGGAATGTGCCGGTCCTGAATCCCTATCAACTTACACTTGAAAGCCTGATGAAGAAGTGGCGTTCCAAAAGCTGTTGGACTTTAACCTGGTGTTGTGAGACTACTTACTGTTCCTCAATGGACGGAGACCATCATAAAACAGATTAACTAGTTATTCGTTGTTTGTGGGCCATTTCTGGTTGACAGTTCTACCATAGTCACCTGCATTAGTATGTCTATTGTGTTCTGCCTCAGGGCAGTCCTGCCTTGAGTTAGTAGGATTTTGCAGGTTTTTGGAACTCCATCCCTCTCTGAAAGCTCCAAGACTGTCTACACTCATTGTAGCAAGTATATTTATGGTTTATAACTATATTTCAAGTGGCATTTAAGTCTGTAAGAGGAATGTTGCTTATTTGGAACTGAAACCATGATAAGTTAGAAATTAAAGCTGAATCCTTTTCATTTTTAAAATATTTTGTTCAACTTTTAAAAATTAAGTTGCTTCATTTGTTAAAGATATATATTTAAACTGTTATTAAATAAAGTTTTATGATTTAAAAAAATCTACTTTGCCAGTGGAGTCATTCTTGGAAGGAAGTATCTTTTCCTCACATATATACCAAAACAGAAAAAATTATTGGGGCCTAGTCTGGCTTCCGCTTCTTCCTCTGATCACCCGAAAGTTGAGATTGCTCTTGTGTGCGGAGGCCTCCAAATTGGTGAGGACATCACTCTTGTGGTGTGCTCTCCTTCATGATTTGCCTCCAGAATATTGATGTTGCCCGGGCTTTAACAAATTACATACACGGAAGGAGAACGTTGGTGAAAACAAGGTTAGTTCAAGTGCAGAAAATGCGGAAAAAAATATAATGTTAGGATTTACCATTTAAAACAAAGCAGCATCTATTATGTTGATATGATTGGTTATTAAATTACAACCTCTATCTGGTCGCTTATCCTAGATAGTTTCCATTATCTTTGACTCTTTCTTTGCATTAATTATGCCAAATTAATTAGAATTAGTATCTTCTGACAACTTTATTTTGATTAAAATACTTAATTAATTAAAACTGTGATTGGGATATTTTTCTAACCCTTTCATCACGCTAATTAGGTTTTCTCATTCTGTTTTTGAATAGATCTGTTCCTTCATTGTGTACAATCGTTATTACTTGGTAGTTTGGATAAAACTTTAAAACTATATTTCAGCCATTGTTCTGGCTTTAATTCTCCTTATCTTCCAAACCTTGTGCATACACAAGCAAAAGGCAGATTCTAGTTCAAAGGCAGCAGAGCTGTATTGCACAGGACTATAATTCAGCACAGGAAATACTCTGAGTAATTTATAACAATGTCACAAAGGTTCATTGTTTAGCGTAGGGATGTGTCAGCACATGCTAATCCGTAGGGACTTGTTGATGATTTATTCAGTGTTTTGGGTGGGGAGGCTACTTTGTGGATAAGCTTGTAAGGCACTCACTTTGTGTCCACTTCTATGATGTTTAATAATGACAAGTGCTACTGTCACACTTACTATTGAGCAAATCCATTGGTTTATTTTAATGAACTACTGCTCTCCCCATGCCTCGTCCCCTCTTTTCCCTTCCACCTTTTCTCTTCCCGTCATCTGTTGGTGCAACAATAACTTGCATTTATATTTTGCACTTTTAGTGTAGAAATATACATGGGCGGCACGGTGGTTAGCACTGCTGCCTCACAGCTATCCGGGTTCAATTCCCAGCTTGGGTCACTGTCTGTGCGGAGTTTGCACATTCTCCCAGTGTCTGCGTGGGTTTCCTCCAGGTGCTCCGGTTTCCTCCCACAATTCGAAAGACGTGCTGGTTAGGCGCATTGGCCGTGCTAAATTCTCCCTCAGTGTATCCGAACAGGTGCCGGAGTGTGGTGACTTGGGGATTTTCACAGTAACTTCATTTCAGTGTTAATGTAAGCCTACCTGTGACACCAATAAATAAACTTTAAAAACTGAACATGCACTGTAAGCCCATGTTTAGTTATCTAAGGCAGGCTTCCGAGCTCGGTATTAAGAAAAGAGCAATGTAAAACACCTGGGTGGGTGACTCATGAAGACGCACAGTCTTCATTGTCCCTACTTGTATACACCCTCAATCCTCCTCCAACCCAGGACTCCCATTTCTAAATGCTCCCTGATTTTCAACTAATCCCTATTGGTACAGTACTACATGACCACTTCCTTACCAGTGATGCTGGATCACAACATCTCAACAGCCCCTAGAGCCTGCTGCTCCTTCAATTAGATTATGGCTGATCTGTGTTTCAACAGAACAGTATATTAAAAATACTAATGGTGGTGGGATAGAAGTAGGAGCACTCAGTCTGGATGGGCACTTCCCTCTTGCTGCTCCCATCCTCTTGGGCTTCCATTGTTATGAAAAAAGATATTAAACTTAACATCATAATCCCTGTCCATGGAACCATTATGAAGTAAAATCTAAGTATGTATTTCATTGACCGTCTATCCGAGTCACTAGTGGAAGCTAATGCATCAGTTTTGATGTAAGTTGAACAACGTTATTAGTTTGATTTGCTGACAGCACACCCTTATCTACATCAGAAAATTATGGGGTTTTGTTCTACACCATCACTTGAGCACATACAGGTTAAAATTACTTTGTAATATGGCAGGGTGAGGAGTGCTTCATCGTTAGAGGTACCGTCCTTCAGATGAGGTGTTAAATCAAGACGGCATCTGATTAAATAAAAACAGAAAGTGCTGGAAAAAATTAGCAGGTCTGGGCTGCACCTGTGGGAAGAGAAACAGAGTTCACGTTTCATGTCCAAAATGACAGCACGGTGCCACAGTGGTTAACACCGCTGCCTCACAGCGCCAGGGACCCGGGTTCGATTGCAGGCTTGGGTCATTGTCTGTGTGGAGTCTGCATGTTCTCCCCGTGTCTGTGTGGGTTTCCTCCTACATTCCAAAGATGTGTAGGTTCGGTGGATTGGCCATGCTAAACGCTAAGCTGCCCCTTAATGTCAGGGGGACTGGCTAGGGTAAATGCAGGGGTTATGGGGATAGGGTCTGGGTGGGATTGTGGTCGATGCAGACTCGATGCGCCGAATGGTCTCCTTCTGTGCTGTAGGGGTTCTATGATTCTATGATCTATGACTCTTCTGTTTGTTCAGATGGGTACTTAAGATTCCTGGGGCAGAATGTAATGAAATGCAGACATTCCTCCCAGTGTCCCAGGAATAGCCAACATTTATTTCTCTAAACAATTGCACCAATAAACAGTCTGAACTTTGTTTAGTTCATGAGATCTTGCTGTGTTTAGAATATCTGATGTAACAAGAGTTACAGAACTGTGGAACCATCATTGAGGCACTTGATATTTCTGAGCCTGATAATAAGGTGAGATATAAATGCCTTCCTGTCTTTTTACATGAACACCACTACGATTTTGCAAGTAAATACTCTATTTTTAAAAAGAAATTATCCTTGGCTGGTAGCTGTCAAAAAGACATAAATCGTACGACAACTGACAAACAGTTCTGTCTGCAGTCTCTGCCTGCTTCTATCCATGTGGGGGAAGACACCAACATTTCAGAACTATCCACCAACTTTCTTCACTTCTCAGTGTTTATAGCGCTTTGCACATTTGAAGGTTATTAGTCAGTGTTGATTTTAGGTGTGGTTCGCATGAGGGATTGAGTTATAATATCTTTGTGGTCCTTCTTGTCAAACCATATAAATATCAAATGTCCCCTGCACCTTGACAGATTGGAGCCAGCATCCCAGATTATAAGAAATATTATCTGCGCAATGCAGTACACTGGTGGTTTGGAGGAAATTTTAATATATTTCTGTTGTTTTTAAGTAAAGTTAATTTTCTTGTCATCGTGGCAGTTCTCCCCCTGACTTGTCCACTTCAGTGATTGCACTGATAGACAAGATGTGATTCCAATAAAAAGGTGGGAGAACTTTTGACAAATTTGCTGAACCATAAGATACTAGCTGGCAATGCAGATTTCTGTGCCATTTCACTGGCACTCCTTGCTTCTTGCATTTGTCTGAAACCACACCCACTGCTATTTGCTAATAGTTCCTTTGAGAGTTCTCTTGGTGACACCATGAGACTGGTGTAGCGTGGAGAGAAACTCAATTTGAGGGTTTCCATGCCAGCAAGAATATTGATATACTTAACCCATTAGCCCTTTTCCTTTTAACTCCCAATTTTGGTTGAAGGATAGCGCTATTGCCATGGAGTCAGAGGGCCCGATCTCACCATCGCGTTGTGCCTGTTTTTGGGCACGAAAACTTGGTAAAGTTGGGCGTGAGGCAAGTAGCGCGATCCGCATCTGCCTCCTCACCGGTTCCCCCTTTACCAAGGCCCGAAAATGGTCGTGCCCGAAACGGGCGTGACAGCCATTTTAAAGTTTATTTATTAGTCACAAGTAAGGCTTACATTAACACTGCAATGAAGTTACTGTGAAATTCCCCATGTCACCACATTCTGGTGCCTGTTCAGGTACACTGAGGGAGAATTGCACCTAACCAGCACGTCTTTCAGACTGTGGGAGGAAACCAGAGCACCTGGAGGAAACCCACGCAGACACGGGGAGAACGTGCAGACTCCGCACAGACAATGACCCAAGCTGGGAATTGAACCGGGTCCCTGGTGCTGTGAGGCAGCAGTGCTAACCACTGTGCTACCGTGCTGCCCCATTTGCATGCATTTAAATTGACTTAATGGGCTGCACGCCCAACCTTACCGGCACTTCCCCCTTTACCACCGCATTCGCCCGTCCAGATTTGGCGTGAAACAGATATGCTCCACAAAAGTCCAATCCGGGCGTGCCAGTTAGTGAGGAAGTAAATGCCGAGCGTCTGACAGCTCTCGGCCTGAGACCGGTTGCGGGTGGTCCGCTGCCACACTGCCTGAGATCGGGGGGGGCGCGATCGGTCTGGGTGGCGGAGGGGGTGGGGGGATAAGGGGGTCTGTAATGTTGTGGGGATGGGGCAATGTCTGTGGGGGCCAGGGGGAGGCATTATCCGGCCCGAGAGCGATGTGGCAGGGGAGCTGCATTCTATCTTTTCTTTCTGCGCATGTGCAGTTGGAGGCGTTGATTGGAGCTGCAGGATTTCGGGCGCGTTAAGCCCCGTCCACAGGCTTGTGCAGCGCGATTTGGAATCGCTGATATTTTTTCAGGCAGAGTGTGTATGGGGGGGCCTGAGAACGGGTCTAAAAGTCGGATCTGAAACACTCCCAGTTTCAAGTCCGCCCAGCACTTAGAATCAAAATGATAAAAGAGGGTCTAGAGTATTGTGATTTCAAACCACTCAGAAAAATATCATTTTTGGCTGTTAAGAAATACAAAAGTTTCAGAAGACATTTGGTACTCTTGAGGGGTTAACTACAGAGTTTTATTTCAGTGATTTGTACTAGTGGTAAAACAATTGCTTTGGCATTCTCCCAGAATTTGAGCATGTAATCCAGGCTGACGCTACAGTGCAGTACTGAGGAAGTGCTGCTCTGTCGGAGGTGCTGTCTTTCAGATGAGGCGCCGTTTGTCCCCTCAAGTGGAAATAAATTATCTGCTGGTTCAATTTAAAAAAGAGCAGGGGGATTCTCCCTAGTCTTACGAACAATATTTATCCCTCAACCAATATCACTGAAATAACATTATCTGGTCATGTATTTGGTTGCTATGTGTGGGACCTTGTGGCGATAAAATGGCTGACATAATCATTACTACATTTATGAAAGGTACGATGAAGCACTTTGGGCTGTCCTGTCCTGAGGATGTTAAAGATGCTATGTGATTGCAAGTCCTTTGCTTTTCGTTTTTCACATGGTTTGGCTACACAATCCATCCCAACTTTTGAAAAAGTGCTTGCTCATTGGAATCTCAACAGAACAGGATCAGAGTTTTTGTTGTTCAGGTCCTGACCTCGCTTGAGGGTGGCATTGAGTTGAGACATTTTACCTTTGGGTTGGATACAAAATTGAAGGCATGAATCAGCAAGGGGTACTTTCATGAGCATCCAGTTTGCTGGTCTCAGACCATTGATGAAAGCCTGGAACTAGTTCACTCACCCTTTCATCAGGGATCATGCACAGAGCCTGGGATGAAAAAGAGAAAAGTTTGCATTTATATAGCGCCTTTCATAACCATAGGAAATCTCAAAACACTTTACAGTGAATGCCATACTTTTGAAATGTAATTTAGGACGGAGCTGAGGAGACATTTCTTTACCCAATGAGTGGTGAGCTTGTGGAATTCATTACCACAGGAAGTAGTTGATTGAACATTGAATGTATTCAAGAGGCGGCTGGATATAGCACTTGGGGCGAATGGGACCAAGGGTAATGGGGAGAAAGCAGGATTAGTTGGATAATCAGTCATGATCGTGATGATTGGCAGAGCAGGCTCAAAAGGCCAAATGGCCTTCTCCTGCTCCTATCTTCTATGTTTCTATGTTTAAATGTGGGAAATGTGGCAGCCAATTTATGCTCAACAAGCTCCAGAATCAGCAATGTGGTAATGAAGAAATCGCCTGTTCTTTAGTGCTATTGATTGAGGGATAATTATTGGCCATGGATAACTCCCCCGCTCTTCTTTGAAATAGTGCCACCTAATGGGTTAGGTAGGGCCTCGATTTAACATCTCATCTTAAGGATGAAACTTCTGACAGTGTAGAGCCCCCTCTATTCGGCACTGGTGTGTAAACCTTGATTTTCGTGTTGATGTCCTTGGTTGGGACTTGAACCTGGAACCTTGTGCCTCAGAGGCATAAGTGCAACCAGCTGACAAGAAGACATTTCAATAAGCAATAAAGAGAAAGCATTTCTAAAAAGGGTAAACAGAAGAGCAGAAATGGCACAAGCTTTAAGAACAAATTTGCATTTAGAATCATAGAATCTCGACAGTACAGAAGGAGGCCATTTGGCCCATCGAGCCTGCAGCTCACACAATCACACCCAGGCCCCATCCCCGTAGCCCCACATATTTAACCTGCTAATCCCCTAACACTCGGGTCAATTTAGCATGACCAATCAACCTAACCCGTGCATCTTTAGAGTGTGGGAGGAAACCGGAGCACCCGGAGGAATCCCACGGGGAGAACGTGTCAAGATCCACACAGACAGTCACCCAAGTTGGGAATCGAACTTGGGTTCCTGGCGCTGTGAGGCAGCAGTGCTAACCACTGTGCCACCGTGCCGCCCTATTTACCAGTTGAGAACAGCAAGATAAATCATCCATTAGTTGATTCTGAAGCAAAGAGGAACTGGAAATTTAAATAGAGGCCAGGACTCGTATGAATATTTTTGAGTGTGTGCTACTGGACAGATGCTGAAGAACTTGGATATGGGTGAATGCATATTTTATTTTCTGTACTTAATGAGTGGACAGATTTTTCCTCAGTTAATTAAATCCTCTCATTCATATGTCAATTCCTGGAATTGTGCTTTGTGTATCTGGTTGCTGCAGTAAGACAGGACATAATTTGAGACCCATTATTAATTTCCCCCTTGGCAGCATGGTGGCCCATGTTAGGAGCTCAGTTACACAGTGCAGTTGTAGCATGGACTTGTGCAGTGGCCTGGCACCCTGCTGTGCTGTTGAGGAACATATTGAGCAGAAGCTGTGTACTTTCCCCATGAAGGGAAAGTATTAGATGACAGGTTATGATTGGTTCACATAGCTGCCAATACTAACTCAGAATGGTTTGGGAGAGGCTAGGTGAGAGGTGAGATGGTTTTTTAACCTTTGATCTATGTGAAGAGGCACAAATTAGAGGAAGGAGCAAATTTATTGAAAGCACTCTTCACAATAATTTGACAACACGGTATATGAGTCAAGAACACCATAGTATTGTAATACATGTCAGAAGCTCCGATCGGCGTGTGCGCCATTTTGCGGGATTCACGCTATGTTTCTGATGTACACGTGTCTCCCACCACCGGAAATCAGACGCGGTCGGGACCACGCAGAAAACCGGTGGGAACACCAAGTAAGTCATTATCGGGCCTGGGACTGAATTCTCCGGGCCGATAGCATCTCCCACCCTGCCAGTACAAATTCACTCTGGCAGGGTTTAGAGTAGCTCCTCACCTTTGGGGAACTAGCAGGAGACCCCGCTGGAGTGAAGGGAGGGCAATCGGGGCCCCCCCAGGGGGTCGGGCGGTAAGGAGGTGGTGCCCCCTGGGCATGGGCACTTGTGCCCCCTGGCACTGCCCAAGGGGCAAAGTGCCCATGGCTGGTGGACAGTGTCAAGGGGGTGGGGCCTAGGGGGCAGGGCCAGCCGGAGGCAGGGTCTAGGGGGCGATCGGTGGGGATGGGGTGGGGGGGGTGGGGGCGGGGTCCCACTGGCACTCTGCATTGGGATCCGGTCGGGGCTGGAGGGAGGCCAGCGATTGGGGCAGGCTGGGGGGGTAGTCTGCCGGGGCGGGGGGGGGGGGGGGGGGGGGGAATCATCACTGCTGGGGAGGGAGGGGGGCTGGAGATCGGGGCATTCTGGGACCGGGGGGGGGGGGGGGGGGGGGCGGCGGGCGGCACCAGGACTGGCCCGGAACTGGTCACGGGGTCCACGATTGGGCCATAGGGGGAGGCTGGAGGGGCAGCACTGTGGGGGTCCCAAGCTGGCCAGCTCAGTCGCTGGCCAGCAAACTGCAGGCTGATGGTGCGTGGCCACTACGCATGTACAGAGGTCCGGAACTGTCGGAATCTGGCGTGAATGGGCCTGTCCCCAAGTTTTTAATGATATTCACGATTGTGACCTCTGCGTTGCACAGAGTGCGGGAGATTCGAGTCTGAACTCCCACTGAAAAAGTAATCGTGATTTACACCATTTTTCCCGTGAATTCAGCACTTCGAACTTTTTTGGGAGAATCGTCCCCAGAGAGTAAGAGAAGGGTTTTGGTGAACACCCTTCATCAGAATTGGTTCCATTGCTGAGGACTCAATCAGGGCAAAGGAAATCAGGGAATTACTTTGAGTTAAGAGCATTGATGTTGCCTTTTAATAGGTTTTTAAGATGCACAAAACAAGGTTCAGGATGTTCTGTTTGATATAAGTACCGTCACAGTCAAGCTCACCATCACAGTCAGGGACCGAGGAAAACCCCGAGGCTGCTGAAGTTGACATTCAGATGATGGGATTGCAGAGTAGCGAGGAGGAAAATGAGATGCTGTCTATTCTTAATCCAAAATTGCTTGATTCAATTTTGTCTGAACTATGAACTGAACTTGACTTGAGCAGAGGAAAAGTTTTTGGAGTGAGAGGAGCAAGGGGAGGAATTTGAAATGACAAATCGGGGAGAGGTTTGGGATCATACTGATGTCCAGGAACAGAGATGTTTAATTAATCAGTCATCCAATCTACCTTTGATCTCTATGTAGGGAAACTGCACCATTCACCATGATTAGAATGACACATGATGTCCCACAATCACGTGAAACAAGGGTTACTCTCATAAACTTGATTTGTTTTTTAAAAATCTGATTGTCCTGTCAGCAACCCAGAGGAGAAAGGCTAGCAGCCTCAAGAAGAAATCTGTTCCTTGATTCAACCAGCCTCACCCCCCCACCCCGAGCCCATCACCTGCGAGGTACCCATTCCACACTTGGACCTCTACCCACCCCCTCTGGAGTCTTCATCCATCCCCTTCCAGTAAACGATGTTGTATCCCTTTGAACCCTTTCCTTGTGAGCTTTTCTTGCAGCTTTGTCAGGGTCCAGCTTGTGGATAGTGACCACAATTCGGTTACATTTACTTTAGCGATGGAAAGGGATAGGTACGTACCGAAGGGCAAGAGTTATAGCTGGGGGAAAGGAAATTATGATTCGATTAGGCGAGATTTAGGATGCATAGGTTGGGAAGGAAACTGCAGGGGATGGGCACAATTGGAATGTGGAGCTTGTTCAAGGAACAGCTACTGCGTGTCCTTGATAAGTATGTACCTGTCAGGCAGGGAGGAAGTGGTCGAGCGAGGGAACCCGTGGTTTACTAAAGAAGTTGAATCTCTTGTGAAGAGGAAGAAGGAGACTTATATAAAGATGAGGCGTGAAGGCTCAGTTAGGGCGCTTGAGAGTTACAAGTTAGCCAGGAAGGACCTAATGAGAGTTAAGAAGAGCCAGGAGGGGCCATGAGAAGTCTTTGGCAGATAGGATCAAGGAAAACCCTAAAGCTTTCTATAGGTATGTCAGGAATAAAAGAATGACTAGGGTAAGATTAGGGGCAGTCAAGGACAGTAGTGGGAAGTTGTGCGTGGAGTCTGAAGAGATAGGAGAGGCGCTAAATGAATATTTTTCATTAGTATTCACGCAGGAAAAAGACAATGTCATCGAGGAGAATACTGAGATACAGGCTATTGGACTAGACGGGATTGAGGTTAATAAGGAGGAGGTGTTAGCAATTCTGGAAAGTGTGAAAATCGATAAGTCCCCTGGGCCAGATGGGATTTATCCTAGGATTCTCTGGGAGGCTAGGGAGGAGATTGCAGAGCCTTTGGCTTTGATCTTTATGTCGTCATTGTCTACAGGAATAGTGCCAGAAGACTGGAGGATAGCAAATGTTGTCCCCTTGTTCAAGAAGGGGAGTAGGGACAACCCTGGTAATTATAGACCAGTGAGCCTTACTTCTGTTGTGGGCAAAGTTTTGGAAAGGATTATAAGAGATAGGATTAATAATCATCTAGAAAGGAATAATTTGATTAGGGATAGTCAACACGGTTTTGTGAAGGGTAGGTCATGCCTCACAAACCTTATTGAGTTCTTTGAGAAGGTGACCAAAGAGGTGGATGAGGGTAAAGCAGTTGGTGTATATGGATTTCAGTAAAGCGTTTGATAAGGTTCCCCACGGTAAGCTATTGCAGAAAATACGGACGCATGGAATTGAGGGTGATTTAGAGGTTTGGATCAGGAATTGGCTAGTTGTAAGAAGACAGAGGGTGGTGGTTGATGGGAAATGTTCATCCTGGAGTTCAGTTACTAGTGGTGTACCGCAAGGATCTGTTTTGGGGCCATTGCTGTTTGTCATTTTTATAAATGACCTGGATGAGGGCGTAGAAGGATGGGTTAGTAAATTTGCGGATGACACTAAAGTCGGTGGAGTTGTGGACAGTGCGGAAGGTTGTTGCAGGTTACAGAGGGACATAGATAAGCTGCAGAGCTGGGCTGAGAGGTGGCAAATGGAGTTCAATGCGAAAAAGTGTGAGGTGATTCACTTTGGAAGGAGTAACAGGATTACAGAGTACTGGGCTAATGGTAAGATACTTGGTAGTGTGGATGAACAGAGAGATCTCGGTGTCCATGTGCATAGATCCCTGAAAGTTGGCACCCAGGTTGATAGGGTTGTTAAGAAGGCGTACGGAGTGTTAGCTTTTATTGGTAGAGGGATTGAGTTTCGGAGCCAGGCGGTCATGTTGCAGCTGTACAAAACTCTGGTGCGGCCACACTTGGAGTATTGCGCACAGTTCTGGTCGCCGCATTATTGGAAGGATATGGAAGGATTGGAAAGGGTGCAGAGGAGATTTACCAGGATGTTGCCTGGTATGGTGGGAAGGTCTCATGAGGAAAGGCTGAGGGACTTGAGGTTGTTTTCGTTAGAGAGAAGAAAGTTAAGAGGTGACTTAATAGAGGCATACAAGATGATCAGAGGATGAGATAGGGTGGATAGTGAGAGCCTTTTTCCTCGGATGGTGATGGCTAGCACGAGGGGACATAGCTTTAAATTGAGGGGTGATAGATATAAGACAGATGTCCTATATCTATCAGAGGTCAGAGGTAGGTTCTTCACTCAGAGAGTAGTAAGGGCGTGGAATGCCCTGCCTGCAGCAGTAGTGGACTCGCCAACATTAAGGGCATTTAAATGGTCATTGGATAAACATATGGATGATATTGGAATAGTGTAGGTTAGATGGGCTTTAGATTGGTTTCACTGGTCGGCGGAACATCAAGGGCCGAAGGGCCTGTACTGCGCTGTAATGTTCTATGTTCTATGTTCCTTTCCGTCTTCCCTCTGCCTTCCATTGTTCACCTCTTTCATCCACCTCCTTGCACCTCTGCCTGCCAACATGAGCTCTTGTCCTCCCCTCAACCCTCCCTTCATCCATAGCTCTTCTCCCACATTGCCCTCCCTCCAATATCTTCGTCAGGCCATCCTTGCCCCCAGTCTCACCTTACACTGCATCCCCAGTCGAACTTCGGAACTTTGTTGCAGAGTCCCGCAGCACAATCCTGTCCACATCGACACTGCTGTGTGGCACTAGGTGGAACGAGACTCCCTCTACTCCCCAACCCCAGGCACAGTACTGATCTGACTCAGTGACACAGGAATGTTCATGGGTCCAGCAGCAAGGTGCTGTCCATGAAGACCAGCCTGGCGTGGAGATGGAGGCAGCAGCACTGTCGCAGAAAGGCTTTGTTGCACTTATCTCGAAGTCTCTGGCGAATTGAGGACCGCCTTGTGAATGTCACTCTTTAGCAATTGGGTTTCGTAGGACCCTACTTTACCATTTTGACTCTAAGTGCTGGGCGGACCTGAAACTGGGAGTGTTTCAGATCCAACTTTTAGACCCGTTCTCAGGCAGGCCTGTGGGCGGGGCTTAATGCACCCAAAACCCTGCAGCTCCGATTGGCGCCTCCAACTGCACATGCGCAGAAAAAAAATGATAGAATGCTGCTCCCTTGCCAGATCCCTCCAGAGCCAGATAATGCCTCCCCCGGCCCCCACAGACATTCCCTCCCCACCCCCACAACATTACTGGCTCTCTTATCCCCCCACCCCCGCCACCCAGACTGATCATGGGCCCCTCCCCCCTTCCCCCCCCACCACTGATCTCAAGCAGAGTGGCAGTGGACCCCCCTTCCCCCGCCACTGATCACAGGCAGAGTGGCAGCGGACCCGCCTTTCCCCCCACTGATCACAGGCAGAGTGGCAGCGGACCCCCCTTCCTCCCCCACTGATCTCAAGCAGAGATCCATCGGACACTCGGCACTTACCTCCTCAGTAACCTTCACTGATGGAGTGCCCGAATTGACATATAGAGCATGACTGTTTCGCACTGATTCTGGATGGACGAATGTGGTGGTAAAGGGGGAAGTGCCGGTAAAATTGGGTGGGCAGGTTCAAAATCATGAGGGCTCTGCACAGAATAGATAGAATGAAACTGTTCCCATTGGTGGTGGGTAAAGACCAGAGGACACTGATTTAAGGTGACGAGCAAAAGAGCCGCAGTCGCCTGTGAGGGGTTATGCTCTGAAATGAACTGCCTGAGTGTGTGGTGGAGACAGATTCAATCGTAGCTTTCAAAGAGAATTGGATAATTATCTGAAAAGAAGAGATTTGTAGGACTTGAGTGAAAAGATAGGTGATGCACCTCAATGAGCACCCGGAAACAAGGCTTTAGAACTGAAGGCTTTAATACATTAACAATGAAACTACTAACACAAATTCACCCGTTCAGACTGAAGGGGTCCTGCCGGAGCAGGGGGTCTTATACCCTGCCACCGGAGGCGGGACCCCACTGGAGTGTGCCATGATAACACTTAGGACAGGTAAACACCCTATCCCAACAACATAGTACAACCCCCATAACAACAACACCCTAGCCCAACAGTAACACAATAACAACCCCAGTGGTGAACCAACGATGGTTCACCACATTCACCCCTCCTTTAGGAACCAAAGGTGGCGGGGTGGATGAAAACAGACAATGACAAAAAAAAATAACAGGATTCACAAGTCCAGACGGTCTGGAGGACCACACCGACGCTGCGATCTTCTCAACACCGGTTGCGAAACCGGAGCAGGTGCTTGCGGTGGCTCTCTCAAAGCAACATCTGGCTGTTCCCTCAAAGACTCCCGGGCCGGCCGGCCCTGATGAGGCGATGGTGTAGGGGATCCTGGAACGTTTGGTGGTGGTGGTGGTGGTGATGATGGTGGCGCCGATCTCCGAGTCTCAGGCAAGCTGTACCTGGGAGTAAAAGTGTTATGCACTGGTCCCGGTGCTGACCGCGCCACGTCTGGGGAAGTAATGAGGAGTAGTGGATCTGTGACTGGGGGAATAGGAGCGACAGGAGTTGCTACGTCCCCTGCGGGCGCCAGGTCTCTAATGGAGACAGTGTCCTCTCGCCCGTCAGGATATGCCACATAGGCATACTGAGGGTTGGCGTGGAGGAGTTGGACCGGTTCGACCAAGGGGTCGGACTTGCGAGCCCTCACATGGCGCCGCAGAAGGACGGGTCCTGGGTACGTCAACCAGGCTGGCAATGAGGTCCCCGAGGACGACTTCCGAGGGAATGAGAACATCCTCTCGTGGGGAGTAGCATTGGTTGCCGTACACAGGAGGGAGCGGATAGAATGGAGCGCAGTTGGAAGGACCTCCTGCCACCGGGAGACTGGAAGGCCCTTGGATTTCAGTGCCAGTAGGACAGCCTTCCAGACTGTAGCATTCTCCCTTTCCACCTGTCCGTTACCCCTAGGGTTGTAGCTCGTGGTTCTACTAGAGGCAATCCCGAATGAGAGCAGGAATTGCCTCAAGTCGTTGCTCATGAACGACGAGCCCCTGTCGCTATGAATATAGCAGGGGTACCCGAACAGGGTAAAAAGCTCACTGAATGCCTTGATGACGGTGGCAGTCGACGTGTCCGCACAGGGGAAAACAAACGGAAACCGGGAAAATTCGTCTATTATGTTAAGAAAATAGACATTCCGATCCGTTGAGGGAAGGGGGCCCTTAAAATCTACACTCAGCCTCTCAAAAGGGCGAGTGGCCTTGACCAAATGTGCCCGGTCTGGTCGATAAAAGTGTGGTTTGCATTCTGCGCAAATCCGACAACTTCTAGTAACTGACCTGACCTCCTCCACCGAGTAGGGTAGGTTGCGGGCTTTTATGAAGTGGTAGAGTCTGGTGACTCCAGGATGACACAGATCATTGTGGAGAGCCTTCAAGCGGTCCTCCTGCATGATGGCGCATGTTCCGCGCGAGAGGGCATCCGAGGGCTCATTGAGCTTCCCTGGACGATACATAATATCGTAATTATAGGTGGAGAGCTCAATTCTCCACCGCAAGATCTTATCGTTCTTGATCTTGCCCCTCTGCGTGTTACTGAACATAAACGCCACGGATCGTTGATCCGTGATCAGGGTGAACCGCTTACCTGCCAGGTAATGGCGCCAGTGTCTGACTGCCTCCACAATGGCCTGAGCCTCCTTTTCCACCGCTGAGTGCCGAATCTCTGGGCCTTGAAGGGTGCGGGAAAAAAACGCGACGGGCCTGCCTGCCTGGTTTAGTGTGGCGGCTAGGGCGAAGTCCGATGCATCACTCTCCACCTGGAAAGGGATGGATTCATCCACCGCGTGCATCGTGGCTTTCGAGATGTCGCTTTTCAAAACCTTGAAGGCCAATTGGGCCTCCGGCGTAAGTGGGAAGGTCGTGGACTTAATGAGCGGACGAGCTTTGTCCGCGTAGTTGGGGACCCACTGTGCATAATACGAAAAGAACCCGAGGCATCTCCTCAGTGCTTTCGTGCTAGCGGGCAAGGGAAGTTCAGTGAGTGGGCGCATACGGTCTGGATCAGGGCCAATGACCCCGTTTTCCACCACGTATCCGAGGATGGCTAACCTATGCGTACGGAATACGCACTTCTCCCTGTTATAGGTCAGATTCAGGCGAGATGCAGTGCGTAGAAAGTGTTGGAGATTCGTGTCGTGGTCCTGCTGGTCATGGCCGCAGATGGTGACGTTATCCAGGTACGGGAAGGTAGCCCGCAACCCGTTCTGGTCCACCATTCGGTCCATAGCACGCTGGAAGACCGAGACCCCATTGGTGACACCAAATGGAACCCTGAGGAATTGGTATAGACGACCATCCGCCTCAAAAGCCGTATATTGTCGGTCCTCTGGGCGGATGGGGAGTTGATGGTAGGCGGACTTAAGGTCTATGGTAGAAAACACTCGGTACTGCGCAATCTGATTGACCATATCAGAAATGCGCGGGAGAGGATACGCATCCAGCTGCGTGTATCTATTAATGGTCTGACTATAGTCGATGACCATCCGAGGTTTGTTCCCGCTTTTGACTACCACGACCTGCGCTCTCCACAGACTAGCACTGGCCTGTATGATCCCTTCCTTGAGGAGCCGCTGAACCTCAGATCTAATAAAGATCCGGTCCTCAGCGCTGTAACGCCTACTTTTAGTAGCGATGGGCTTGCAGCCAGGTACCAGATTTTTAAAAAGGGATGGTGTCGTGATCTTCAGGGTGGATAGATTGCACGCGGGGCGCTTTGGGCAATTTGGAGGCTGCGGCTGGTTCCCTACTGCCAGTGAAGGGAGTGGCCCACCGTACTGTAGGATCACACTCCTCATGTGGGCCATAAAGTTTAGTCCGAGGAGAATTGGCGCGCAAAGGTGAGGTAGCACAAGGAGCCTGTATTGCTCGTAAACTGTGCCCTGTACCTCAAGAGTTACCATACATCGTCCTTGGATCGGTACAGACCGGGACTGTGATGCCATGGAAATTGTCTGTTTGGCAGGGAGAACCCGGAGTCCACACCTTTTAGCAGTTTCAGGGTGTATGAAACTTTCGGTGCTCCCACTGTCAAACAGACAATTCACAGTTCTGCCACTAACCTTTACCTCCATCATGGAATGTTCCAGTCTGTAATGCCTGGTCTGATCCAGAGAGATCGACGCCACCGTTGGCCCCTGGGCGTCACTGCATGCTGCCGATGTGGATGCTGAGGACCCCTGCTGGTCGCTGCTGCATGCTGCCGATGTGGATGCTGAGGACCCCTGCTGGTCGCTCCTAGTCGTCGTGGACCATGATGGCCGCCCCCATGAATCGCATGTGGCCGAGGGCTCCAAGCGCAGCGACTCCTGGTGGTCTTCCTCCTCCTCTGTCTGCCACGATGGCGCCGTCCTGAGATCGCACGTGGTCGGACCTCGTGGGTACTGCAGCGCCGAAAGAGATGGTCTCCGTTCTGGAGGGTTACAAGCTGCACTGCCGTTTTTAGGTTTGGACCTGCAGACTTTGCCGTAGTGGCCTTTTTTACCGCACTGGCTGCAGATTGCCGTTCTTGCCGGACACTGTTGCCGTGGATGCTTGGCCCCACCGCAAAAATAGCATCGCTGGCCACCTGGAGCTGCCGCCGTCGTCGAATCGATCTGGGAGCGCGGGTTCGCGGGGCGAGGAGGGAGCAGAGCTTGCTCCAACCACGTTGACTGCACGTGGTCCTCGGGGTACAGCGCCAAGCTCTTCGACGCCGCCTCCAACCTCACGGCCATCCCCATTGCCTGGGTCAAGTTGAGTTTCCCCTTTTCTAATAATTTAAGTCTGATGTACGAGGACCCTACCCCTGCTACGAACGCGTCTCGGGCGAGGTCTTGCATGTACTGCTCGGCGGAGACATCCTTACAGTCACAACCCCTGGCAAGCTGCAGGAGTTCATTGGCGTAGTCTTCTATGGTCTCGCCCGACTGCCGACGTCGTGTAGCGAGGAGATAACGAGCGTGAATCTCGTTGGGTGGCGTAATGTACCTATTCTTTAGGAGCTCGACGGCACCCTGGTAAGTGGAAGCTGCACGAATGGCTAGGTAAATCGTGTCGCTTACCCTTGCGTGGAGGACCTGGAGTCTATCACTGTCTGTAGTGATAGCTACCGAGGCTGCCAGGTAGTCCTCGAAGCACTTCCACCAATGTTCGAACGTGTTAGCTGCACCGACCGCACGTGGGTCCAGTGTCAGACGATCCGGTTTTAGGATCTGTTCCATATTCTCAGTTAATGTATTAAATTGATGCACCTCAATGAGCACCCGGAAACAAGGCTTTAGAACTGAAGGCTTTAATACATTAACAATGAAACTACTAACACAAATTCACCCGTTCAGACTGAAGGGGTCCTGCCGGAGCAGGGGGTCTTATACCCTGCCACCGGAGGCGGGACCCCACTGGAGTGTGCCATGATAACACTTAGGACAGGTAAACACCCTATCCCAACAACATAGTACAACCCCCATAACAACAACACCCTAGCCCAACAGTAACACAATAACAACCCCAGTGGTGAACCAACGATGGTTCACCACAAGTGCCCGAATTGACATATAGAGCATGACTGTTTCGCACTGATTCTGGATGGACGAATGTGGTGGTAAAGGGGGAAGTGCCGGTAAAATTGGGTGGGCAGGTTCAAAATCATGAGGGCTCTGCACAGAATAGATAGAATGAAACTGTTCCCATTGGTGGTGGGTAAAGACCAGAGGACACTGATTTAAGGTGACGAGCAAAAGAGCCGCAGTCGCCTGTGAGGGGTTATGCTCTGAAATGAACTGCCTGAGTGTGTGGTGGAGACAGATTCAATCGTAGCTTTCAAAGAGAATTGGATAATTATCTGAAAAGAAGAGATTTGTAGGACTTGAGTGAAAAGATAGGTGAGTGGGGCTCATGGATTTCCCCTTGCAGAGAGGCAGTATAGACACAATGGGCTGAATGGTCTCCTTCTTTGTAACTTCTCCGTGATTCAATGAGCGTTCCTGTGAAACATAAAAAATAGCAGCAGGAATAGTCCTGAGAGCCGGCTCCGAATTCATCATGATTAAAGCTAATCATCCAACTCAGTAACTTGTTCCCTCTTTCTCCCCATATCCTTTGATTCTTTTAGCCCCAAGAGCTATATCTAACTACTTCTTGGAAAGAAAACAACCTTTTGGCCTGAACTACCTTCTGTGGTAGTGAATTGCAAAGGCTTACCACTCTCTGCGTAAAGAAATTTCTCCTCATCTCAGTCTTAAATGGTTTACCCCGTATCCTCAGACTGTGACCCCTGGTTCTGGACTCCCCCACCATCGTAAACATCCTTCCTGCATCTACCCTGTCTGAACCTGTTAGAATTTTGTAAGTTTCAATGATATTCCCCCCTCATTCTTCTAAACTCCAGCGAATATAGTCCTAACTGACTCGGGCTTTTCACAGTAACTTTGTTGCAGTGTTATTGTAAGCCTACTTGTGACACTAATAAATAAACTTAAACTAAACATATGTCAGTACCATCATTCCAGGAATTAATCTGCACTCCCTCCACTGCAAGAACATCTTTTCTCAGATAAGATGACCAATGGGGGCGATACTCCCATCACGACCCGCAATTTTTCTGGTGGGTCGGGTCGGGAGAATCGCGTGTCGGCCATTTTGCGGGATTTGTGAATGCGTTCCCAACACATGCGTGTCTCCCAGAGCCAGAGATCAGGCGCAGTCGGGACTGCGCTGGAAACCAGCGGGAAGAGAGGTTTTAATCTGTTTTAAATGTATTTTTAATCTATTTTAAATGTCATTATCGGGCCCGGCACGGAACTTGCCGGACCCGATAGCATCTCCCACCCCGCGGGAGCATTTCACTCCAGTGGGGCTTCGAGCAGCTCCCCACGTTCGGGAAACTAGCGGGAGACCCTGCTGGAATGAAGGAGGGGCAATCGAGGTCCCCCAGGGAGTTGGGCGGTGGGGGGGGTGCCCCCTGGGCATGGGCACTCTGGCAGTGCCAGCCTGTGCCCCTGGCACTGCCCAAGGGACAAAGTGCCCATGCCCAGGGAGTGCCTTGGTACTGCCCTACGGGCATCGGGCAGTGCCAAGGGAGCAGGGCCTATTGTGGGCAGGGCCGAGGGGGCGATCTGTCGGGGGGACCCGCTGCCACTCTGCATGGGGATTGGTCTGGGCTGGAGGGAGGCCAGCGATTGGGGTGTGGTTGGGGGAGGGGGGTGCTCGGCTGGTGGGGGGAGTGGGGGATGGGGGGGTGTTGGGGAACCAGGAGATCGGGGCGCTCCGGGACGGTGGGGGTGGGAGGCTGGGGTTGGCCCAGGAATTGTTGTGGGGGTCGCGATCGGGCCGTGGTGATGTCGTGAGGGGCAGCACAGCGGGGGTCCCAGGCTGGCCAGCGATTGAGCTGGCCAGCAAAAGGGGAGACTGACAGATCGTGACCACTGCGCATGCGCAGAGTTCCGGAACTGTGAGACTCTGGCGCGAATAGGCTCCGCGCCCCCCCCAGGTTTTGAATGAGATTCACAATTGTGATCTCTGCAGTGTACAGAGTGGGGAGATTCAGGTCTGAAGTTGCACTGAAAAAACAGTCGTGATCTAGACCAGTTTTCTCGACAATTCAGCACTTTTGGGAGAATCGCCTCTAATATTCCAGGTGTGATGTGATTTGATTTATTCTTGTCACATGTATTAGTATACAGTGAAACGTATTGTTTCTTGGCCTCACCAAGGCCCTGTATAACTACAGCAAGACATCCCTGCTCCTGTACTTGATTTGAAGGCCAACATGCCATTTGCCTTCTTCACTGCCTGTTGTACCTGCATGCTTACCTTCAGTGACTGGTGTACAAGGATATCCAGGTCTCATTGCACATTGCCCCCTCTCAATCTATAACTATTCAGATAATAATCTGCCTTCCTGCTTTCGCTAGCAAGGTGGACAAGCTCACATTTATCCACATTATACTGCATCTGCCATTCATTTGCCCACTCACTCAACTTGTCCAAATCACACTGAAGCACCTCTGCATCCTCCTCACAGCTCACCCTCCCCAATCAGCGTTGTGTAATCTGAAAATTTGGTGATATTACATTTCATACCCTCATTTAAATCATTAACATATATTGTCAATAGCTGGGGTCCCAGCACTAATCCTTGTGGTACCACACTAGTCACTGGCTGCCACTTGGAAAAAGACCTGTTATTCCGACTCTCTGTTTCCTATCTACAAACCAGTTTTTTATCCATCTCAATACACTACCCCCAAACCCATGCGCTTTAATTTTACATGCTAATCTCATACCTGGGACCTTGTCGAAAGCCTTCTGAAAGTCTAAATAAATCACATCCACTAACTCCCCATCATCAAACTCTGCCAGTTACATCCTTGAAGAATTCCAGTAGATTTGTCGAACATGATTTCCATTTCGTAAACCCATTCTGACTCTGTCCAATCCTGCCACTGTTTTCCAAGAGCTCTGCTGTTAAATCTTTTACAATGGACTCTCGCATTTTCCCCACTACCGACGTCAGGCTTACTGGTCTTTAATTCTCTGTTTCTTCTCTACTCCCCTTTTTAAATAGAGGGGTTACATTAGTTACTCTCAAATCCGCAGCAACTGTTCCAGAGACTATAGAACCTTGGAAGATGACGACTAATGCGTCCACTTCTTCCAGGGTCACTTCCTTAAGTACGCCTTGAAATGATTTACTTGCATTAAAGGCAATAAGAGATATAAGTGAAAGCTGTTATTGCATCTAACCCATGGTGTACATGACCTGGGAGTGGTTGATGCAGGTACTGGATGACAATATGGGAAGGTCCTTATCCTTTACCAATGCATTTATAATAAGTTTTTAAAAACAGACAGTAACAGTACTCCTGTTTCTGTCCCTAACTTAATGCAGGGCCCATCTGGGATGTGGAAAGCTTGCAAAATTTGCTCTTTAATGGCTGAAAGGATGAGCAGTATCATGTTTTGTGTAGTAAAGCTTTTGTGTGTTCTTTAGCTGACGCTGCATAACCGGGCAAGACAATTAACTGAAATGAGGAATTTGAAATGAAAGTGTGATCATAGGGATGTAATTACAGAGGGTTGTAGGAAGATGCTTTAACATTTTTTGAAGTTTTCTCCATTTGAAAATTCAGGAATAATAGCTCTGTGCAGCATTCGTTGTGTGAACAAGGTCAGATGAGCGTGGATTTCAGTATTGAACACAGCAAAAGGTCCTCTGTGATCACCCAAAGTCTTCAAAACCTTATTGTATCAAGAAGGTCGAATGCAGAATTCAATGACAAAAGTAATTAGGTCCCTCCGTGATATCCTCAAGTCCCAAAGCACACTCCAAGGCTACAGAAAGGTTTTTTTCAACAGCCGGTGCTGTTTTGTATATCAAGGATGTGCCTCACCGTGAAATCTTCAATAAAAGGTGAAAAGAAATGTCAATAAAATTTCCACAGACCTCCCCTTTTGTTCTTTCCTCCCTCACCACCACCTTTTCCCCGCCTCTGTACTAGCTTAAAACCGATTACATCTGTAACGTTAGTCCTTGTTTGGGTGAATGGAGTGCAGAAGTGCTTTGTCTAATTTGTGTTCCCCATTTTCTCTGTTCCCCTCCCTCTCCTTTAAGGTGCAACATTACCCCTGGCAGCATGGCCCCACAGCATCAACTGTTCATGTGCATCTCTCCCAAAGATAATTTGCACAGAGAACATTGGCAAGTTATTCTGTAATGCTTTGCTCTCAGTATTCTAAGTCACATTGTCACATTCACCCATTACCCTGGTCCTGGTCTCAATTTCAAAATTCTTATCCTTGTCTTCAAGTCACCTCCAATGCCTCCCTGTCTCTGTAACCTCCTACAGCCTTATAACCCACCAAGTTCAATCGAGGCATTCAAGAGAGCATTATGTGATTATTTGAATAGAAACAACGTGCAGGGGTGTGGGCAAAAGGCAGGGGAATGGCACTAAGTCATAATCCGCATTTGGAGAGCCGGTGCAGACACAATGGGCCGAATGGCCTCCTTGTGGGCCGTAACAATGCTGCGATTCTGTGATCTCTGGTCCTCCCACTCTGGCTTCTTGTGGGTGGCATGGTGACATAGTAGTTAGCACTGTTGCCGGTTTCAATTCCGGCCTCGGGTCACTGTCTGTGTGGACTTTGCACGTTCTCCCCATGTCTGCGTGGGTTTCCTCCGGGTGCTCCGGTTTCCTTCCACACTCCAAAGATGTGCGGGTTAGGTTGATTAGCGATGCTAAATTGAGCCTAGTGTCAGGGGGATCCGCAGGGTAAATATAGGACCATAAGACATAGGAGCAGAATTAGGCGGCTCGGCCCATCGAGTCTGCTCCGCCATTCAATCATGGCTGATATTTTTCTCATCCCCATTCTCCTGCCTTTTCCCCATAACTCCTGATCCCCTTATTAATCAAGAACCTATCTACCTCTGTCTTAAAGACACTCAATGACTTGGCCTCCACTGCCTTCTGCGGCAAAGAGTTCCACAGATTCACTACTCTCTGGCTGAAGAAATTCCTCCTCACCTCTGTTTTAAATATGTGGAGTTACGGGAATAGGGCCTGGGTGGGATTTCTGGGTCGGTGCAGACTTGATGGGCCGAATGGCTTCCTTCTGCACTGTAGGGGTTCTATGATTCCCAAAGTTCATCACTCCACCATTGGTAGCTGTGACTTCATCTACTGAGACCCTTGACTCTGGAATTTCCTCCCTAAACCTACCACCTCTTTATCTCTCTCTCGTCCTACAAGGTGTTCCACCATTTTGTCCAAGCCTTTGGTAATGTGTCCTAATATCATTGTATGTGTGAGGAGTCCTAATTTGATTGATAACGTTCCTGTGAATGCATTGGGAGATTTTTCGACATGAAAGGTACTGTGTCAAATGTAACTCATGGGAGAAGACCGGTCCAGCCCTGCTGCTGCCTTCCTCCCGGTGTGCAAGTGCAAGTGCACATGTATATTCCAGGATCAGTCACTGAACTGAGCAATCAGGTACATTAATTAACTCTGTATGTTTTGTCTCCTCTCTTCCCCTGGGTCACAGACCATTTGCAATTCCCCCGCTGTGTTTCTGGCCAAGGTCGACCAACTCCACTCAGCCAGGAGTTCAAATTTTGAGACCTTCTTATTCACGCGCTATAGTTCCACACTGGGGTGTAAATTTACTAGCTGAACCATTCGAATGTATTAATAGTCCTTTCTTTTCATTCACTGGCAATTCTGAATCTTCTGCTGTTACATATTATCATTGTTTGTTATGGAGAGGGCCCTGTGTGAGTTATACGAATGGATTTCTGTCTCTTTAAATTCATTAATCTGCTGGGATTTGCACTTCATTTACTGTACCCCAAATTGTATTTAAGTTTCAGAAGAATACTGTACGTGACTAATGCACATTTGATTCGGAATTATTTATTTCTGAGCAGCTCTCATTTCACGCCTCACCGAACTGAATGTTATATTAGTGTAAAATTTTAGCGCAAGCTGCCTCATCATCAGTAGAAATTCGCCCAATGAAGCGTGAAGCTGTAAAACTTTATGTGAAATGAATGACAACATGACTGGCGTGCAAATGAAGATAAACTCCTGTATCTGAAAAATATACAGGTGTAGAGTATGTGAAACTCCTGCAGCTTTCTTTATCATTCACCAATCTTATTGTAATGCCAGGTGATTGCTGCATTTAATAGCTTATGGTATTTTTGTCTTGATTACTTTACCTGGAAGTCCATTCCAAGTGTTAGCCACTCTCTGCATGAGGAACTTTCTGATGTCAGTCTTAAAGTTGTCAATTATTAGATTGAAGCTGTGCACTTTTGTTCTGCTCCCATGGTTTAGCTTGAAGTAGTGTTGCAGTTTAAAGTTTTCCCTTTCTTCAATGCCTTCCTTATATACATTGACAAAGTCATTTTGGGCATCTCCATTCCATCATACATGAAGCTGAAGATCTGCCTCATTGCGTTTCTTCACACAGTCTCCGGCACTTCAACTCTTCCTTTCGTTTCTCAATGCCCAGGACGGGATGCAGTCCCAAAGGAGTAGAAAGGAAGCCTTGGGTTTGATTTTGGTTCGGTATTGAGTTAAGTCTCAGCCACGTCAACAGTTGGTGAATTGTATTTGCCCGGCACCTCAGGCTCGGTTATAATTGTCCTGTCTCATGGTCAACTGGCCTATTGCCATTTTGTGCATTAGGAATAGCGAGCTACCTGGACAGGGCATGAAACGGCAATTGGCACCCATGGAGCAGAACGACAACAGAACAGCCCAAGAGGATTAAAAAAATCTGTGTATAATCATTAAAATAATTGGGTTCTTATGGTCATGTGTTAATTTCTAATGATAGCATTTGGAACTCTCACATCCTGAAATCTGATTAAAAGCGGCATGTTTATAATTGGCTGCATTGTGTTATCTGGAAAACCAGATTTCAAACCAGTGTCTGGTATCGGCCTTCAGTTCCTATAAATACAGGTAGTCCCCCAGCCAATACTCTCATTCTATCCACTGAAATTGCACAGACCAATCCATATTGACTTAGTTTCACCTGTCCCCGTCTTTAAAAATATTTTGAAGTGATTTCACGGGGTGTGGGTGTCGTTGGCTAGGCCAGCATTTATTGCCTATCCCTAATTGCCCTTGAAAATGTGATGGTGAGCTGTCTTCTTGACTAACTTCTGGTCCCGCCATTGTCAGTGGGGTTTCTCATTGAATGCACCCCTTGCTGCTGGGTAACCCGCGGTGGGTGTGTACTGTCAGCGGGACTGGAAGGTCCTACCAGCATGAATGGCCGGACATTTCTGACCATTATGTTTGCACACAGCACCTAATGTTACAGCATGTTAAACGAGGAGACCTGCATTTCTAAAAAAGCAGCATAAACATGGTCAACTTCATTGAGTCCATTCATGTAATTGATTCCTGAGTGTCGCTCTCTGCAATGATGATGGGGTGGCACGGTGGCACAGTGGTTAGCACTGCTGCCTTATAGTGCCAGGGACCCAGGTTCGATTCTGGCCTCGGGTCATAGCTGCGCGGAGTCTGCACGTTCTCCCCGTGTCTGCGTGGGTTTCCCCTGGATGCTCCGGTTTCCTCCCACAGTCCAAAGGTGTGCAGGTTAGGCGTGCTAAATTGCCCCTTAGTGTTAACGGGATTAACAGGGTAAATATGTGGGGTTATGGGGATAGGGCCTGGTTGTTGGTGCAGGCTCAATGGGCCGAATGGCCTCCTTTTGCACTGTAGGGATCCTATAACTGCAATCGTTGTGAAGGCCAGTTGAGTCTGACAACTTTTTAAACTTAATTTTTAAATGTTTGTTCTTGTTATTGTTGAGCAACAGTGGAAACTCAAGAGGTTATATCAGCAGAATTAAATCTGTCTTGATCATAAAGCAGCGCACAGCAGTCAGCGTAACAGCCCTCTGTAGTACACATGTACCAGTTTAATCGTGTGGAGATGTATTGTGCATTATCTTACATACACTCCTGGAACCAGCTATCTTCTGTTGGTAGGGTGGGAAAAGGTTGGCGGGGAGGTGGGGGGGGGGGGGGGGGGGGGGCGGGGGTGGTGGTGGGCTATGTTGATTTGGTTTGATTTGATTTATTATCACATGTATTAAGATACAGTGAAAAGTATTGTTTCTTGCACGCTATACAGACAAAACATACCGTTCAATGAGAAGGAAACGAGAGAGTGCAGAATGTAAGTGTTACAGTCGTGGCTAGGGTGTAGAGAAAGATCAACTTAATGCAAGGTAGGTCCATTCAAAAGTCTGATGGCAGCAGGGAAGAAGCTGTTCTTGAGTCGGTTGGTACGTGACCTCAGACTTTTGTATCTTTTTCCCGACGGAAGAAGGTGGAAGAGAGAATGTCCGGGGTGCATGGGATCCTTAGTTATGCTGGCTGCTTTGCCGAGGCAGTGGGAAGGGTAGACAGAGTCAATGGACGGGAGGCTGGGCCAGGAGAAGAATGGAAAGTTCCTCTCCCACTCCTTTAGTCAAGAAACTAGTTCAGGAGATCGCTTTGGCACGTCATTGATGTCACAGGGTACCTGCCGCTTGTACATGGTGATCTTTGCTCAGCCAGAAACAACTCTTGCTCTCGCTCAAAGGAATACAGTGAATGAATGTTCACAGCACGAGCCTGCAGCCTTTTCCAGAGGTCCCCTATTCTCTGGGAAAAGAAGAACTGCCGAACATCCAACCAAGTTGTGCCCTTACATAAATCACAAATCTGACCTGTGAGCCTGCCTACTTATTTGATTGAAATAATTGGTCCCTGTAAAAACAACCTACGTTATTTGATGAACCTTGATCAAATAATCCCTGAGTCTGCACTTCTTTATAGAACTGTGATCCAGTTTTTTCACTTCTCTGGTTAACCAAGGAGTGTTAAATCACAGCGGTTAGCACTGCTGCCTCGATTCCCGGCTTGGGTCACTGTCTGTATGGAGTCTGCACGTTCTCTCCGTGTCTGTGTGGGTTTCCTCCAGGTGCTCCGGTTTCCTCCCACAGTCCGAAAGACGTGCTGGTTAGGTGCATTGGCCATGCTAAATTTTCCCTCAGTGTACCCAAACAGGTGCCGGAGTGTGGCGACTCGGGGAGTTTCACAGTAATTTCATTGCAGTGTTAATGTAAGCCGACTTGTGACACTAATAAAAATAACTAAACTTTTCTTGATGTCTTCCCCTCGACCTTTACCAAAGATTCAGCATCTTTACCATCTGTGGAGGTCAAAACTAGGTACAATACCCTAACTGAAGCCTAACCAAGGTCATGTGCAAGGATATAATGTTTTACTGTTTTGTCGTTACTGTATTGGCAACATAGCCGAGAACTACGTTTGCCTTTATCTATAGTTTCATGACATTAGTCATGACCAACTTGCATCTTACTTTGTGATTGACCAAAAAAAATGATGAGAAGTTAAACCAGTCCGTTCTGTCATGATCTTAGTATGTTGGTGTTTGCTGTGTTACAGTGTGCATGTATGTTACGTTCTTCATTTCAACACAGTCGAAAATTATTTTGAAAGGTGAGTCATGGCACAAATCAATTCCTGCATCCTAGACTGCCTGGATCCACCATAGTTCGCCTCTTGCCGCAACAGGTCCACAGCTGATGCCATCTCCCTGACCTACGGGTGGCACAGTGGTTAGCACGGCTGCTTCACAGCTCCAGGGACCTGGGTTCGATTCCCGGCTTGGGTCACTGTCTGTGTGGAGTTTGCACATTCTCCTTGTGTCTGCGTGGGTTTCTTCCGGGTGCTCCGGTTTCCTCCCACAGTCCAAAGATGTGCGGGTTAGGTTGTTTGGCCGTGCTAAAAATTGCCCCTTAGAGTCCTGAGATGCGTAGGTTAGAGGGATTAGCGGGTAAATATGTAGGGATATGGGGGTAGGGCCTGGGTGAGATTGTGGTCGGTGCACACTCGATGGGCCGAATGGCCTCCTTCTGCACTGTAGGGTTTCTATGATTTCTATGATTACACTCAACCCTGGAACACCTAGGTAACAAAGACACCTATGTCAGACTCCTATTTATAGACTACAGCTCAGCCTTTAACACCATTATTCCTACGAGACACATCTCCAAACTTTGTGGCCTGGGGCTTGGATCCTCCCTCTGCAACTAGATTCTGAACTTCCTAACCCACAGACTACAATCAGTAAGGATAGGCAACAACACCTCCTCCATGATCATCCTCAACACCAGTGCCCCGCAAGGCTGTGTCCTCAGCCCCTTACTATACTTATACACCTATGACTGTGTGGCCAAATTCCCCTCCAGTTCGAACTTCAAGTTTGCTGATGACATTACCATAGTGGGTCGGAACTCAAACAATGACGGAACAGTGTACAGGAAAGAGATAGAGAATCTGGTGAACTGGTGCGACAACAATAATCTCTCCCTCAATGTCAACAAAACGAAGGAGATTGTCATCGACTTCAGGAAACGTAAAGGAGAACATGCCCCTGTCTACATCAATGGGGACAAAGTAGACATGGCCGAGAGCCTCAAGCTTTTAGGTGTCCAGGTCACCAACAACCTGCCCTGGTCCCCCCATGCAGACACTATAGTTAAGAAAGCCCACCAATGCCTCTACTTTCTCGGAAGACTAAAGAAATTTGGCATGTCAGCTACAACTCTCACCAACTGCTACAAATGCACCATAGAAAACATTCTTTCTGGTTGTATCACAGCTTGGCATGGCTTCTGCTCTGCACAAGACTGCAAGAAACTACAAAGGGTCGTGAACAAAGCCCAGTCCATCACTCAAACCAGCCTTCCATCCATTGACTCTGTCTACACTTCCCGCTGCCTCGGCAAAGCAGCCGGCATAATTAAGGACCCCGTGCACCCCAGACATTCTCTCTTCCACCTTCTGTTGGGAAAAAGATACAAAAGTTAAAAGTTAATGATTATTCATTAGTCACAAGTAGGCTCACATTAACACTGCAATGAAGTTACTGTGAAAGTCCCCATGTCTCCTGTTTGGGCACACTGAGGGAGAATTTAGCATGGCCAATGCACCTAACCAGTCTTTCGGACCGTTGGAGGAAACCGGAGCACCCGGAGGAAACCCATGCAGACACAGGGAGAATGTGCAAACTCCACACAGACAGTGAACCAAGCCGGGATTTGACCCCGATCCCTGGCACTGTAAAGGCAGCAGTGCTAACCACTGTGCCATCGTGCCACCCTAGTCTGAGATCACGTACCAACTGATTCAAAAACAGCTTCTCCCCTGCTGCCATCAGAGTTTTGAATGGACGTACCTTGCATTAAGTTGATCTTTCTCAATATCCGAGCTATGACTGTAACACTACATTCTGCACTCCCTCCTTTCCTTCCCTAAGTACGGTATGTTTTTGTCTGTATAGCGCGCAAGAAACAATACTTTTCATTGCATGTTAATACATGTGACAATAATAAATCAAATCAAATCAAAGCTGTTAGTCGGTGTGAAAAAACAAGGGCAAAACAGGGACTTGGTTATTTGCAGCAATCAGTGAACATGAGAAAGGACAGGCTTCAGTCACTGTACGTTATAGAAATGAGCTTGTATGACTCCTCACACCCTATGCTTTCAAGTCCAATCTAATTCCTAGGCAATTAAGATGTTGCCACACTAGAGACTTAAGTGGATAAAAATCAGGGAAAAACTAAAAGGTTTAAAGCTGCGAGTGGTGGTGATGGGGGCGGTGGGAGGGGGTGGAGCGGGGGGGGGGGGGTGGTGGAGGGGTGAAGTGAAGAGCAGTTACTGTAATGGTACTTGGGCTGAGCTGCTGTTTAAATGTCAGCGATTTGATTGCGGCTTTGCTCAGGGGCATAAGCCTGAATAAAATGAGGTTTTAGGTAAACTGGTGAATAAAATGGGGAATTTCAGAGAGCGTGAATTTCTTCAGCCCCCGGAGAGCTGCTGCATGGAAATGAATTGATCGAATACAGCAAGGAACTGTTCTGTTTGTCCATATTCATCTTCCAAAGTAATTTTCAGGATTAGAAATTTGCATAAAACCACATCTGTGAAGGTTGTTTGGGAGAATTTTTATTTTGTTAACTGCAGTGGGAGTTGTTTAGTCAGAGATTCCAGCTCCTTACAGGGTCTGGTTCCGCTACACCATTTGCTTCGTCTCTCCTCATTTTAACCTTGTTGGTTCCCTGTTGAGCTTTCCCGTTCACCTAGATTTCTCAGTTTCGTACAAGACAAAATTCCTTTCCTCGTGCCTTATGCTCGGTGTTTCGTAATCACCCCGGACAAATGATAAAACCTCTGAACAGCTTTACTCTAGCTCTGCGCTTTTTCACTGCTGAGCAAGAAACTAATTATTTGTGTACATAAATCTGAAACATCAACCAAATTGAAAAGTTTAATAAATCTGTTCTCCATTGGAAGAAGCAATATCTGGGTGGGGTAGCGAAGGGAAGATCCGAGTAAGAGAAGTGTGTGACGGTACATTGAATCCTTTCAGGTTACCTTCGTATTCTCAGCGTGCACCCGATTACAGGAGAGACATGGGTAAGGAACGTTATTTTAGCTCACCTAGGGGCGGCACGGTGGCACAGTGGTTAGCCTCGCAGCATCAGGGACCCGGTTTCGATTCCCGGCTTGGGTTACTGTCTGTGTGGAATTTGCACGTTCTCCCCGTGTCTGCGTGGGTTTCCTCCGGGGTACTCCGGTTTCCTCCCACACTCCAAAGATGTGCGGGTTAGGTGGATTGGCCATGCTAAATTGCCCCTTAGTGTCAGGGGGACTAGCTAGGGTAAATGTATGGGGTTATGGGGATGAGGCCTGGGTGGGATTGTGGTCAGTGCAGACTCGATGGGCCGAATGGCCTTCTTCTGCGCTGTGGGATTCTATGATTCTACCCAGAAAGAATTTACAGCCTAGTAATGAAAGAATTCAGTTTCTTGAGCGTTCTACGAAATCCTGCACCTTCTTCAGCAGAAGTCAGTTTAGTTGTTGAGTTGGGAGCATGGATTATTCCAAGAATCAGTATGGACTCTTGAATACAAAGAATTACCTGATTTAAATCATAAATTTGCCTTTTCTCAGTTGAAACCCAGACTGCTTTGTCTTGCTGTCACTTTGTCGCTTTCAGTTCTACCCTGGATTTATCTTTTTCATACCTTTACCTACCCTGCTAGCAGATCTCCTGAGCTGGTGCTCACAGAGTATATGCTGTTTTATAAAATTGGGCAATGTACCATCATGTGTATTGCATGATTTTGCTGCTGAGGTGTGTGCGATGTGACCTGCAGCTTTGAAGCCACGAGCTCTCATTCCAATTGGACGTATCCCGAGATCCATTTCTAACCAATCATTTCTCTGCATTTTGGCAGTGGGCTATGCTCAGGAGGCCAGTGTTGGAGGAATGCAGAATTTTCGGAGGGCCGTACCGCTGGAGGAGGTTCTGCCTCATCGCTCATCCACCTGCTGTTAGGAATTTACGTTAAGAATTAAATACAAAAATGCTTTGCCAGGCAGACAGATGGGTGAATCAAAATCATGAATAACCTCTTTAAGGTTTCACAGGTGCCTTCATTATAAAGAAGGTGGCTGAACATTAGCTCTCATGGCTACAGTTTGTAACCCGGTGAAGTGTTTGAATTTTGAATGCCATTTTTGATAGAAAAGAGCATGAAAAGTAAAGTTTATATTTTAGTCTCAAGTAAGGCTTACATTAACACTGCAATGAAGTTACTTTGAAATTCCTCTCGTCGCCACACTCTGGCACCTGTTCGGGCCAATGCACCTAACACGCATGCCTTTCGGACTATGGGAGGAAACTGGAGCAAACACGGGGAGAACATGCAAACTCCACACAGACAGGGACCCAAGCCAGGAATCGAACCCGGGTCCATGGCGCTGTGAGGCAGCAGTGCTGACCACTGTGCCACCGTGCCGCACCATGATTGAAACCTATTTGCAATTTTAGGGTTGCACATGCAGGGTTTACCGTGAAGAATCATGGCACATCATTTCCTGGTAACTTTTTATCTTTTAAGAGCACCGTTATGTTTCTGATTAACGCTAGTTTGACATGGAACATTGCTATGCACAAACTTCCTCAATCGTTTGCCCCATCGTGAATCGTTTGCCCCGGTAGCACAGTGGTTAGCACTGCTGCTTCACAGCTCCAGGGACCTGGGTTCGAATCCCGGCTTGGGTCACTGTCTGTGTGGAGTTTGCACATTCTTCCTGTGTCTGCGTGGGTTTCCTCCGAGTGCTCCGGTTTCCTCCCACAGTCCAAAGATGTGCGGGTTAGGTGAATTGGCCATGCTAAATTGCCCCTTCGTATCCTGGGATGCGTAGATTAGAGGGTAAATATGTGGGGATATGGGGATAGGGCCTGGGTGGGATTGTGGTCGGTGCAGACTCGATGGGCCGAATGGCTTCTTTCTGCACTGTAGGGTTTCTATGATCCTATGATTCTATCTCTCATATACCACTGCTGAAATCCTCTGTCACTCATTTAGATAGCTCTGTTACCATGAGCAAGCCCAGCTCACTTGAGCTTCCTTGGTTTTACAAGAATAATGCCCTGGCCTTCTTTCAAGTTTCCAAATTTAGATATAGCATGGTCCAACGTCAATGGATATCGACGTAGCTGGAATGTCTGGAACTTGGTAGAAGTTTTTTCATATTTTGGAGGGAGAACGTTTCATACTCAGGTTTACATTAAGTGCAGTCAAGGTGCTGTCAGTTTCAATTCATCCACCCAGTTGGTTCACACCCCCGCCCACCCCACATTCAAAAGGCCTTTCCAATGATCATTCAGCCCACTGACCTACATTAAAATAGAAGAGGAATAGTGAAGACAAGGGACTGTAAGAGTGGCACTTGGACAGAAGACAGCAGCCCACTCACTGTCGGTGGAGGTGCAGTTATGCGTATTTTATTTATGTTTTATACGTTCTAGTACAGGCCATTGAACTCCGCGGGAAATCTCACCATAAATCCTCGATTGATGAAGAAACTGGCTTAAATGTTGGTATATTTACCAACGGGGCAGCATGGTGGCACAGTGGTTAGCATTGCTGCCCCACAGTGCTAGGGATCCGGGTTCAATTCCCGGCTCGGGTCACTGTCTGTGTGGAGTCTGCACATTCTCCCTGTGTCTGCGTGGGTTTCCTCCGGGTGCTCCTGTTTCCTCCCACAGTCCAAAGACATGCTGGTTAGGTGCATTGGCCATGCTAAATTGTTCCTCGGTGTACCCGAATAGGCGCCAGAGGGGATTTTCACAGTAACTTCATTGCAATGTGAATGTAAGCCTACTTGTGACTAATATATAAACTTTACTTTAAACTTTTAAATTTTATAATTTGCATAAGTGCTATTAAGCAAATGTGGGACTTATGAAACTGTTGTCTTTCCTCAGCATTCCTGTCTACTATGTGCAGGCCTTAAAAACTCAAGCCTGGGTCTCATCTAACCAGTACTTGATTTATCTTGATTTCCCTATTACTTCCTTTATCCTTGCTGGAGTCCTGCAACATGGCCTTGGGCATACACTTAGCTCTCTCTGTGCTTTTTAAGAAAATATGAAACATTAGACTATACATCAAAGACAATTATAGCAAATTAAGGTCCTCAACATGCTTTCAGTGGCAGATGGACCGAGGCAAGGACGGAGTCAGGTGATGTCACAAAGATGTTTTTAGCAATGGTGCAGACATGTAGTTGGAAGTTCATCCCATATCACGCCAAGGTTGTGAAAGATCTGGTTCAACCTCAGACAGTTGCCAGGGATAGGGATGGAGTTCGTGGCAAGAAAATGGGGTTTATAATGAGAACCAATGTTGGTGGATTCCACCGCAAACCCCCCCCCCCGACCCGCCCCCCCCCCCCCCCCCCCGCAGGATGTTTTACAGTGGCAGAGATAGCCCATCGTTGGCTGGTGGTGGGATATTCCGGTCCCACTGCTGTCAGCAGGGTTTTCCGTTGTTCCAATCCTATGACGCCGGGGAACCCACGGTGCGGGATTGCCATCGGTGGGACTGGAAGATCTCGCTGGTGAGGAGGGCTGGAAAATCCCGATCTTTGGCCTTCCCAGTATTTAGTTGGAGGAATTTTCTGCTCATCCGATACTGGATGTCACACAAGCAGTCTGCCAGTTTAGAAATAGTGGATGGATGGAGAGAGGTGATGATGAGTTAGAAATGGGTGTCATCAGCAGTTGAATTGAAAACGGTTTTCCGGTGCAGGTACTTGAGATGAATCTCAGCACCTTCTCGTTTAAAAAAAAAATTAACTCTACATTACAAACCGAATCAAATAGCTTGTTTACATTTCAAAGGGAGTTGATATTTCATCATTAAATGTTTTGGATAATTCAGGCAATAAATTGTATCTTGTTATCATGCTGTCATGCTGGTACTGTCAGTCCAATAGAGCCAGACTCATTCGAGAATGGTGAGATTGAATGGCCCACATACGCAGCTTAAATCTTCGTACTCCCCTTTAACACCTTTTTTTAAAAAAATGATGTGTTTGTGTGAGTTGCCTTGATTAAGCTAATTCTTGTTTAGGGTAAGGCTCGATGACTGCTCTCGAATACCCTTCATCTTTCTGTGAGAGTCATTATGGCTGAGTTCTTGCCTAATGCCCTCGTTTCAAAGGAGTAATTTGAAGGTAATGAAGAGTAAAGCTCCTCGCTGATGTTTTCTTCCTTTTTCCCAGCCAAGACCATTTGTTGTGCTTCTTGTTAACCTGGCTGAGAGCAGCAAACTTAGTGAAGTCAGGGGATTGAATTCAGGGTTTCGCTGGTCTTTGGACACGGCATAGCGCAGTCATTAGCACTGCTGCCTCTGTGCTGTACTGTTCTATGTTCTATCTTCTATTAAGCAAATGTGGGACTTATGAAACTGCTGTCTTTCCTCAGCATTCCTGAATACTATGTGCAGGCCCTTATTGCTGATGGCAAGGGACACGGGTTTGATTCCCGGCTTGGGTCACTGTCCGTGTGGAGTCTGCACCTTCTCCCCGTGTCTGTGTGGGTTTCCTCCGGGTGCTCCGGTTTCCTCCCACAGTCTGAAAGACGTGCTGGTTAGATGCATTGACCTAAACAGGTGCTTGGAGTGTGGCGACTAAGGGAATTTCACAGTAACTTCATTGCAGTGTGAATGTAAGCCTTACTTGTGACCAATAAATAAACTTTATTTTACTTTATAGTACCCCAGCAATCAGCACCCTCACTCACTATTCAGTGAGAACTCAATACCTAATTAAATTGCTATAGCTACACTGATGTGTCACTTGAACGACCCTCAGCATAGGTGGTGGAGTTTGTTTAGAGAGAGACAGTTTTGATAAAGGGAATCGTGTAGCATTAGCGAATGGAGGTTTCTAATGAAACATTAGGCAGTGATGGGCGTGCAATTGCACATTTTTATTGCAGGTTTTTAGCAGATCAGAAACCAGACAGGCACAAGTCACAACTGAGTGGTAAAATGGATCCTAGTGTGATATTCACACATCTCCTCACTTATGAATGACTTCAGATTATAGGTACATCGACCGCATGATTTTGATATTTTTTAATTTATTTTCAGCCAATGTAGATAACATGTATGACTTTGCAGTGACATTGATGCAGAGCAACAAAATGAAATAAAGCAAAGTTTTGGAGTGGGAGGGATTATATCTCTTCAGTCAATTTCAACTTTTATGTCCTGTACTGACAGCCCCCAATTTAAGCCTAAAATACTGTGGAAGATTGGTAACTATTGTCTGTGACGGTGCTAGATGTCACTGGAATTCAGCGCTTTGCAGCCCACTTTTCTTGCATGTTCCATTGGTGCATAATTTGGGTTGCAAAGGGGCAGCGTTCAGAGATTGGTCAAGCTGTTTCCAAATAATTTGATATTAAATTGGGCTGATAACTATGTATGGTTGGAACTAATGTGCGGGTGGCACGGTGGCACAATGGTTAGCACTGCTGCCTCACAGCGCTAGGGACCTGGGTTCAATTCCCGGCTTGGGTCACTGTCTGTGCGGAGTCTGCACGTTCTCCCCGTGCCTGCGTGGATTTCCTCCGGGTGCTCCGGTTTCCTCCCACATTCCACATGCAGGTTAGGTGGATTGACCATGCTAAATTGCCCCTTAGTGTCAGGGTGACTAGCTAGGGTAAATGCATGGGGTCTTGGGGAAAGACCCTGGCTGGGATTGTGACCGGTGTAGACTCGATGGGCCGAATGGCCTCCTTCTGCACTGTAGGAAAAAGTAAATAGCGTGGTGTGGTACTGAACTGCTCTGATCAGCAAGATTACAGGTTTAGTCCCTTTGTCTCTGGTGAGTTGCTCAACTCAGCCTGATTGCAGTGGGGGTGTTGCACATAGCTGACATGCCCCTGAGGAAGAGAAAGGAAAAATCTGGGGAGCTTCCCTTGGTGGAGACGCAGATCAGACCAGAACAGATTACAGCTGTATTGAACCCTCCGTGGTCCTATGCTAAATATCAAGGCCATGCATAAATGGGTTCTTGGCTTCCTCAATAATCTCAAGAGTGCGGGCTTTGTATGGTTGGAGCTAACATGTATGGCGTTGAATTCCAGTCTTTGCTATTAGCTCTCCTCAGCTTAGAAGTCAGTATGGAGCCCTACAATCTGCCTCAGTGTCCCTGGACCAGGTCGAGGGTAGAGTTCAAACTGGTATTAACATCCAATAACCTGGGCAATGTGTTGGATCTCTGGTGAAAGTTGATTCTTGCTTATTGCTGATGGCCAGTTATTTCCAATATTCTTTCAATTTCAGACTGTAATCTCGGCCCCATTTTGTTTCCTTTCTCTGTGTCTGTTTTTTTCTCGTTTTCATAGATCATGGAATCATAGAACCCTACAGTGCAAAAGGAGGCCATTCGGCCCATCGAGTCTGCACCGACCATAATCCCACCCAAACCCTATCCCCACAACCCCCATGCATTTACCCAAGCTAGTCCCCTTGACACTCCAGGGCAATTTAGTATGGCCAATCCACCTAACCTGCATGCATATCTTTGAACTGTGGGAGGAAACTGGAGCACCCGGAGAAAACCCATGCAGACAGTGACCCGGGGCCAGAATTGAACCCGGGGACCCTGGCGCTGTGAGGCAGCAGTGATAACCACTGTGCCACCATGCCGCCCTGTTTTCTCTTGTTTTTTTTCATTCTGCCATTCTTGCTTCCTGTAGGTACACCTTTTGTTTCTTTACCTGTCCCTTTACCTGTCCCATCACCACTCCCTTATGGCCCTGCATCACCAACACTTTATAATCTCTCCCCTCTTCCACCCTCTCACAGACCTTTCCTCCTTCAATTTACATGAAATCTTTCATATTTCTAATTTTTCCAAGTTCTGATGAAAGGTCATCGACCTAGAATGTTAACTCTGTTTCTCGCTCCACAGATGCTGCCAGACCTGCTGAGTGTCTCCAGCATCTTCTGTCTTTATTTCAGATTTCCAGCATCTGCAGCTTTTTATTTGTGATTTAATTCAGATAGTCTGTCCGTGTTCAAACATAAAGGATGACCATTGGGGTAAAGATGCAAGCACCTGTGTAATTGTATTCCAGTTGGTGTCAGGACCTTCAACAGAAGAAGGGAGGAGATGTAAAGTTTAAAGTTTATTTATTTTTAGTCACAGGTAGGCTTACAGTAACACTGCAATAAAGTTACTGGCCGCCACACTCTGGTGCCTGTTCGGGTACACTGAAGGAGAATTTAGCAGGGCCAATGCACCTAACCAGCATGTCTTTGGACAGTGGGAGGAAACCGGAACACCCGGTAGGAAACCCACGCAGACACGGGGAGAATGTGCGAACTCTGCACAGTGGCCCAAGCCGGGAATCGTTGAGGCAGCAGTGCTAACCACGGTGCCGCCCCATGGAACTAATGTGTATGGCGTTGAATTCCAGTACCCCAACAGCACCCCAACTTGTCCATGCCACCCAGTAACAAGAAAGACGAAAAGAAGCGGAATTCAGACTTTGCTTTGCCTGGGTTTGAAGCTGGGGAGGTTATTACACAAAATTTATTCTAACTTTATGTATTACCTTTTATCTTCCAGACCAGCCAACTGGAAAAGAAGGAGGCAGATCTTCAGCGACTTGAAGCCTTTTATAAAGAACAATTGGAACTTATAGAGCAGAAGGTCAGGAAGAATATATAAATTAATGGGTGACTAAATTCCTGCGTTGAATTGCTGATTGTAATTGGTTGCCTCTGTTAATGCATAAGCCGTATTAGCAAAAGGGTGTGTAAAGCAGCAAGATTATCATTGATTTCTTGTATGAGCAATGTGTAGAATGCTCTTGAACAGGAAATCAATAGGGCTCCTTGTAATGTTTTTCTGTACTGTAGTTTTCATTTTAATAGCATTATAATAATACGCAGTGGTCAGGGCTCGCCAAGGCAGTCAGATGCGAGCACAAATTTTCAAAGAAAAGCTTTGATTTTCAAATCCCCGTGTCTTTTGGACAGTTTTTTAAAAAAAATGTGCCAGTCATTTTTTTTTTGCCAAGGTATGTGTGATCATCCTTAATTCACACCTGGAGCAATGTCTGACAAACAGAAACCGGGATGGATGGACAAATGTTACAGAAAAGTAATATGTTTGCCGAAAGTAAAATACCGTGGATGCTGGAATCTGAATCAAAAACAGAAAATGCTGGAAAATCCCAGCTCTGACAAGGGGCCATCCAGACTCGAAACGTTGGCTCTATTCTCTCCCCACAGATGCTGCCAGACGTGCTAAGATTTTCCAGCATTTTCTGTAATATGTTTGCCACCTGGTTTGTCCGTCTCTTAATCTTGCATTGTGGTTAGTTGGTTGCTTATGTTCTATTGGATCAATAATCAATGGGTGGGATTTTTCGACTACACTCACCCCCAAGGACGGAAAACCCTGCCTGTGGTCAACAGACCTTTGCATGGTCCGTTTGGAGTCATGGGACAGGATTTTATGGCCACGCTCGAGCTAGACCGGAAATTCCTGCTCGAGGTCGACAGACATTTCCATTGTCAGCCCCTTGCCCGCTCCGATTCTGTGGCGGGCGAGACAGTAGAGTTCTGGCAATGGAGTCATGGAGGATAACAGCATGGAAACAGCCCCTTTGGCCCAGCCTGTCCATGCCGTCCAATTTTACCATTAGGTTGTCCCAATTGCCGTATTTGGCCCATATCCCTCTATACCCATCTTACCCTGTAACTATCTAAACGCTTTTCAAAAGACAAAATTGTACCCATCTCTATTACTACCTCTGGCAGCTTGTTCCAGACACTCATCACCCTCTGTGTGAAAAAATTGCCCCTCTGGACCTTTTGTATCTCTCCCCCTCACCCTAAACCTATGCCCTCTAGTTTTAGACTCCCCGACTTCTGGGAAAAGATGTTGACTATCTAGCTGATCTATGCCCCTCTATTTTATGGACCTCCATAAGATCACCCCTAAGCCTCCTACGTTCCAGGGAAAAAAATCCCAGTCTATCCAGCCTCTCCTTATAACTCAAACCATCAAGTCCCAGTTTCATCCCAGTAAATCATTTCTGCACTCTTTCTAGTTTAATAATATCCCCGTGATTCCCATGGTGGGCGGGATGTGAAAATTCCGCCCAATAGGCCATCCAATCCCTTCTCTCCCCAGAAACTCACCTAGATGCCTCTGGAGTCTAATTATACCGTTTGCTTCAATGACCGTGCACAATAATCTATTCCAAAATACTTGTGTTCTTTGAATGAAAGAGTTCCCTCTGATTTCCCGTTTGCTGATAATTCCTATTTCTGAACTTTGGTATACTGCTATTTGAACCCATTGCCATAGTGCACGTCCCTAGTTGTATATCTTGGTTTAGCTCAGTTGGCTGGATGGCTGCTTTGTGATGCAGAGCGATAATGCCAACAGCATGGGTTCAATTCCCATACCGACTGAGGTTATTCATGAAGGTCCCGCCTTCCCAACCATTCCCCTCGCCTGAGGTCTGGTGTTCCTCAGGTTAAATCACCACCAGTCACCCTATGGTCATGTGGGACTGTGGCGACTTTACCTTGCCTATTTTGTGGTGAAGAGCTGAAAATTTTAGAGCCTCGCCCTTCCCCATCTGAGAAAACATTGTTTAAACTTCAGATCTGCTGTCCAATGGAACATTGCAAGAGATAATGGTTTAATTGCATTAAAACTTTGAACAGTTAACCAGATAATTCAGTCGTATGATAACTTCAATTTTTATAGCACTTCCAATATAGTTAAAGCATCCCAAGTAGTTTCACAGGAGCATTATCCAACAAAATTTAATATGAAGCCTCACAAGGTATTAAGTGAAGTGACCAAAAGCTTAGTCAAAGAGGTAGATCTTAGAACATAGAACATAGAACAGTACAGCACAGAACAGGCCCTTCGGCCCACGATGTTGTGCCGAGCTTTATCTGAAACCAAGATCAAGCTATCCCATTCCCTATCATCCTGGTGTGCTCCATGTGCCTATCCAATAACCGCTTAAATGTTTCTAAAGTGTCTGACTCCACTATCACTGCAGGCAGTCCATTCCACACCCCAACCACTCTCTGCGTAAAGAACCTACCTCTGATATCCGTCCTGTATCTCCCACCACGAACCCTATAGTTATGCCCCCTTGTAATAGCTCCATCCACCCGAGGAAATAGTCTTTGAACGTTCACTCTATCTATCCCCTTCATCATTTTATACACCTCTATTAAGTCTCCCCTCAGCCTCCTCCGCTCCAGAGAGAACAGCCCTAGCTCCCTCAACCTTTCCTCATATGACCTACCCTCCAAACCAGGCAGCATCCTGGTAAATCTCCTCTGCACTCTTTCCAGCGCTTCCACATCCTTCTTACAGTGAGGTGACCAGAACTGCACACAATATTCCAAATGTGGTCTCACCAAGGTCCTGTACAGTTGCAGCATAACCCGACGGCTCTTAAACTCCAACCCCCTGTTAATAAAAGCTAACACACTATAGGCCTTCTTCACAGCTCTATCCACTTGAGTGGCAACCTTTAGAGATCTGTGGATATGGACCCCAAGATCTCTCTGTTCCTCCACAGTCTTCAGAACCCTACCTTTGACCCTGTAATCCACATTTAAATTTGTCCTACCAAAATGAATCACCTCACATTTATCAGGGTTAAACTCCATTTGCCATTTTTCAGCCCAGCTTTGCATCCTATCTATGTCTCTTTGCAGCCTACAACAGCCCTCCACCTCATCCACTACTCCACCAATCTTGGTGTCATCAGCAAATTTACTGATCCACCCTTCAGCCCCCTCCTCTAAGTCATTAATAAAAATCACAAAGAGCAGAGGACCAAGCACTGATCCCTGCGGCACACCGCTAGCAACCTGCCTCCAATCCGAAAATTTTCCATCAACCACCACCCTCTGTCTTCGGTCAGACAGCCAGTTACCTATCCAATCGGCCAACTTTCCCTCTATCCCACACCTCCTCACTTTCATCATAAGCCGACCATGGGGGACCTTATCAAACGCCTTACTAAAATCCATGTATATGACATCAACTGCCCTACCTTCATCAACACACTTAGTTACCTCCTCAAAAAATTCTATCAAATTTGTGAGGCACGACTTGCCCTTCACGAATCCGTGCTGACTATCTCGGATTAATCCGCATCTTTCTAAATGGTCGTAAATCCCATCCCTAAGGACCCTTTCCATCAATTTACCAACCACCGAAGTAAGACTAACCGGTCTATAATTACCAGGGTCATTTCTATTCCCTTTCTTAAACAGAGGAACAACATTCGCCATTCTCCAGTCCTCTGGCACCATCCCCGTGGACAGTGAGGACCCAAAGATCAACGCCAAAGGCTCTGCAATCTCATCCCTTGCCTCCCACAGAATCCTAGGATACATTTCATCAGGCCCAGGGGACTTATCGACCTTCAGTTTATTCAAAACTGCCAAGACATCCTCCCTCCGAACATCTATTTCCTCCAGCCTATTAGCCTGTAACACCTTCTCTTCCTCAAAAACATGGCCCCTCTCCTTGGTGAACACTGAAGAAAAGTATTCATTCATCACCTCGCCTATCTCTACTGACTCCATACACAAGTTCCCACTACTGTCCTTGACCGGCCCTAACCTCACCCTGGTCATTCTTTTATTCCTCACATAAGAGTAAAAAGCCTTGGGGTTTTCCTTGATCCGACCCGCCAAGGACTTCTCATGTCCCCTCCTAGCTCTCCTAAGCCCCTTTTTCAGCTCATTCCTTGCTAACTTGTAACCCTCAATCGAGCCATCTGAACCTTGTTTCCTCATCCCTACATAAGCTTCCCTCTTCCTTTTCACAAGACATTCCACCTCTTTTGTGAACCATGGTTCCCTCACTCGGCCATTTCCTCCCTGCCTGACAGGAACATACCTATCAAGGACATCCAGTATTTGTTCCTTGAAAAAGTTCCACTTTTCATTCGTTCCTTTCTCTGACAGTTTCTGTTCCCAACTTATGCCCCCTAATTCTTGCCTAATCGCATCATAATTACCCCTCCCCCAATTGTAAACCTTGCCCTGCCGTACGGCCCTATCCCTCTCCATTGCAATAACAAAAAACACCGAATTGTGGTCACTATCTCCAAATTGCTCTCCCACAACCAAATCTAACACTTGGCCCGGTTCATTTCCCAGTACCAAATCCAATGTGGCCTCACCTCTAGTCGGCCCATCCACATATTGTGTCAGGAAACCCTCCCGCACACACTGCACAAAAACTGCCCCATCCAAACTATTTGACCTACAAAGGTTCCAATCAATATTTGGAAAGTTAAAGTCCCCCATGACAACTACCCTGTGACCCCCACACATATCCATAATCTGCTTAGCAATTTCTTCCTCCACATCTCTATTACTATTTGGGGGCCTATATAGCCTATACTCTTGAAAAGCGTATTAAAGGAACAGGTAGCGGTGGAATGTTTGAAGGAGGGAATTACAGGCCTGACTCTCAATTGCCAGTAGAAAATTCTGGATAAATTCAGCAGATCTGGCAGCCTCTGTGAGGAGAGAAACAGAGTTAATGTTTCGATTCCTGTGTTGGATTCTGTGATGGAATGCTCTCAACTTGCCTGGATAAAAGCAGCTTAAACAACACTCAAGAAGCTTGACACCATCCAGGACAAAGCAGTTTGCTTGATCAGCATTCCATCCATCACCTTACACATTCCCTCTCTCCATCACTGGTGTATGTGGCTGCAGTATGTATCATCTACAAGATGCACTGCAGCTCCTTCAACAATATGACTGCTGCCACCATTTAAAGTTTATTTATTAGTGTCACAAGTAGGCTTACATTAACACTGCAATGAAGTTATTGTGAAAATCCCCTGGTTGCCACACTTCGGCACCTGTTCGGGTACACTGAGGGAGAATTTAGCATGGCCAATGCACCTAATGAGCAGTCTGTGGGAGGAGCACCCGGAGGAAACCTACGCAGACATGGGGAGAACATGCAGACTCTGCACAGTGACCCAAGCCAGGAATTGAACCTGGGTCCCTAGCACTGTGAGACAGCAGTGCTAAACACTGTGCCACCCATAGAAAGACAAGAGCAACTGACGCCAAATCCACTCCCTTCAGAACCACACACCATCCTGACTTGGAAATATATTGCTGTTCCTTCACTGTCAGTGGGTCAAAAATCTGAGAGTCCCTTCCAAACAGCACTGTTGGGCGTACCTGCACCACATGGACTACAGCAGTTCAAGAAGGTAACTCACCACCATCTTCTTAAGGGCAATTAGGAGTGGGCAACAAACACTGACCTTGCCCACGATGCTCACATCCCAGCAAGAAATAATAAAACAAAATGTGGGTAAGAACATTGCTTGGAATAAGCACTGTGTTCTGCCTATCACTGCGGTGCAGTTAAACCTCTGAATCAATTTGTTTCTTATGGCCTCTGTGAGGGGAACTAACAATCATTGAAAGCTGTTAAGGTCATTAAGTAAAATTGTGCTTGAACCATATTGGCCATGGCTGGACATTAGCCTACACCACAAAATGCTGTTCCTAATTGGGCACTAAATTGACTGTTTCACACAAGCGAGCAGAATGTGTGGTACGACAGTGCCCTTGTGAAGTTCGCAGTAAAGACACGCTGTTTGGACGGATTAGAGAAAGCTTTAAGGTGCTTTGATGTTATGAAAACGCAGTTAAGGGTATGCTTGCAATTCTCCTGTCGTCTGATGCATTAAGAAATATAAAATGACTGGCTGACGATGCTACTTCTTTGGATGGGGCTCTTCTGAATTGATACCAGATTTGACAGCTCCAGTCCTGCCTTGTGTCTCGTGGTGAACAGCAGCAAGCAGTGGATGTAAACAGGAGAAAAACAACAAGGCAGGTGTAGTGCCACTATCCCCAAAGTCAGAACAGCAGAGCAATCTCTCCTTCAGCATGCATCAAATCAGTGCTGACCTTCAAATCTTTCATATTGTTGCTGGCTGTGCAAAACAGAACCACACTCCTTCTCCCAATCCTGTCCCCTTCACATGTGATGCAGCCAAGTGTACATTTCGTTAAGAGTTATGCCAAAGGTTTGTTCCAGTTAGGCTACTACCTCAGTGCAGTACTGAGGGAGTTCTCATACATTGTTAGAGTTGCCATTTGTCAAATAAGTTGCTAAAATGAGGCCCCCTTAGCCGTCTGAGTTGAGAGTCAAAAATCCCAGGGAGCTATTTTGAAGAAGTGAAGGGGAATTATCTTCAGCGTCCTGGTCAATATTTATCCCTCAAACAACATTTCAGAAACAGGTTATCTGGTCATTACCACATTACTGTTTGTGGGAATGTGCTGTACATTCATTTGACTCCCATCTTTCCTACCCTATAACAGTGGCACGGTAGCACAGTGGTTAGCGCTGTTGTCTCACAGCGCCAGGGACCAGGGTTCGATTCCCTGCTTGGATGACTGTCTGTGTGGAGTTTGCACATTCTCCCCGTATCTGTGTGGGTTTCCTCCGGGTGCTCCGGTTTCCTCCCACAGTCTCCAGGATGTGCTGGTTGGGTGCATTGCCCGAATAGGTGCCGGAATGTGGCAACAAGGGGAATTTCACAGTAACTTCATTGCAGTGTTAATGTAAGCCTCACTTGTGACTAATAAACTTTACTCTTACTTTACAGTGACCATATTTCATTGGCTATAAAGCACTTCGGGGCATCCAGAGGTTGTGAAAGATGCGATGTGAGCAGGTTTTTTTCTATCTTCTAGTGTAAGCCTGCAAGGGATACACTCCAAGAGCCTTCCCTGATAGCCACAAGCTTAGTGCTGAAGTAGTTCCGTTCTCCAGCACTAATACTACTCCCCTTCAAACTCACTAAAATACAGCTGTGCTTAAAGAAAAATAGCTTCTAGCTAAATGGCATCTCTCCGATTGACATTGGGAAAAAAATAAACCATTCAAAGAGTCCTCTGAGGGTTAAAGGAATATTAAAGGAGCCATGAATAAAGTTAGGGCACGGATACATGGGTCAAATGGCCTCCTCCTGCCATAAATCTTTTTATGTTTGTACAGCTATTTACATTCTTCAATACCTATTTACTTTTGCTGCATTGAGCATGCTGTAACTCAATGCCGTGAATGATTAAGAGCTTGCAAATTATGATCTTAGAGCCTTGAACAGTGAAATGATTATCCTGGTGCAGAGATGCTTCCTTTTGTGGGACATACACAACAATATAGTAATAATCTGCTACCTAGATTCCTGTGAACTTTTCTTCCTTAATTTTTCAACAAAATAGAAAAGCAATTTAGACCTTGCATTGATGTTTTTAGTAACTGGGCATCAGAGGGCAGCGACATTCCCTGCAATTACCCCAACATTGTTTAATTTTACCTGCTTGCTGAGTGTACTTTATTATGCTGCAGAACGCTTCCCCGAGGGCCACACTGTGACCTCCTGTGAAAATATTGGTAATAACTTTGGATTCAACAGAAGGAACTATCCAGCAGATAATAAAATATAAATGTCTGAAAAGCCCCATTTAGCTGTCCTATCTTGGCTTTGAACAGGGAAACAGAACCTTGAAAAGCCATTGAAAAGAAACCAATGATTGTACTGGCATATGAATTTAGAAGCTTTTCAGTTCATCTTTTTTTTTAAAGAAAGCATCTCAGCTTCTGGTGAAGAAATCTCTGTTTGAATGTGCTATACTTCCACTAATTTGCAGTTGAAGTTGTGTGTGGAGACCTTGACATTTTGAGCGCATGAAATAGGCTTTGCAGCATTAAATTTAATCTTTCCCATAATAACGAGGAGCTCTCAGGAAAAGGCCCAATAGGTCACTCTTTCATAAAGTGGCTTTAAGCTCTTTGTGTGCTGTTGCAACACTCTAATCTTAAAGAATAATAACAAGAACCTTCAGTGTTCTTCCTGATTGGTGCAGAGTTGTCTTCACTCTAACTAGAGCCTGGCTGAACTTTAGCTATTCCAAAGACATTTCCCTGTTTGCGACTCCCTCATTATTCCTCCATGGCCTCATCTACCCTATCTTTACCTACCATGTTTATGTACTCTACCTCCTACGTCCAGCACACAAGCTCTGCTCTTCTGAGTATGTGAATTGTTATGTACCTCCTCCCTTCCACGGTTAATGGGAGAATCCTCAGCCACTGTGGTTTTTCACTCTAGAATTACTCTTCATTACTCGCAGCACTGAGGCAATGCTACATTATCAGAAGCGCCATCTTTCAGATGAGTCACTGGGGCTCTCTTGAATTTTTTGATTGTATAAAACGGATAATAGTGAGTGGACAGCTTGTTTTTACATCCCTCCTGATTTTTGTTTCCATTGAAGTGAACGGTCAGCCTGTTATCCACTGACCAATGGAAAAGCAAATTTGCTCAAATCGATATCTTTAAAAGTAGCAGAATTGGTTTTAAGTTTAGAGACAATTAACACAACAATGGCTTAAATTCTGTGAGAAATCCTGTGTCTGTATTCTGAATGTCTGTTGCACCCCTATGCCAGAGAAAGACTAGCCAGGTGGAAATGATGCAATGTTTTTGCCGACAACTCCACATCTGTTTGTATAATGAAACCTTTTTATAGAACAAAGGTTGTTGTGATGCTGTAGCGTGGATTTTGATAGTGGATGAAGTCTTTAATTTTCCTATCCATTCATTGACCGGTGTACTTCTTCCATTTTATTGAGGGGTTTTATGCCTCTGTCCATGTTCATAAGTTCATAAGATATAGAAGCAGAATTAGGCCACTCGGCCCATCATAAGAACATAAGAACATAAGAAATAGGAGCAGGAGTAGGCCATCTAGCCCCTCGAGCCTGCCCCGCCATTCAATAAGATCATGGCTGATCTGACGTGGATCAGTACCACTTACCCGCCTGATCCCCATAACCCTTAATTCCCTTACCGATCAGGAATCCATCCATCCGCGCTTTAAACATATTCAGCGAGGTAGCCTCCACCACCTCAGTGGGCAGAGAATTCCAGAGATTCACCACCCTCTGGGAGAAGAAGTTCCTCCATCGAGTCCGCCCCGCCACTCGATCATGGTTGATATGCTCCTCTTCCCCATTTTCCTGCCTTCTCCCATAATCCTTCAACCCATTACCAGTTAAAAATCTGTCTAACTCCTCCTTAAATTTACTCACTGTTTCAGCATCCACTGCACTTTGGGGTAGCGAATTCTGCAGATTCACAACCCTTTGGGAGAAGTAGTTTCTCCTTAACTCTGTTTTAAATTTGCTACCCCTTATCCTAAGACTATGACCTCTCGTCCTAGAATGTCCCACAAGTGGAAGCATCCATTCCACATTTACTCTATCCATATCTGTTATCGTCTTGAATACTTCAATTTGATCTCCCCTCATTCTTCTAAATTCCAGAGAGTATAGGCTTAATTCCAGAGAGTATAGGCCTATGTTGGAATGGAAGCGAGGGGAAGATTTAAAAATAGTGGGTGTGACCCGATTCCGAGATTTATACCCTTATACCCGGCACTGGCAGTTTTCACCAGAGTGGGATAAAGGTGCACGTATCAAGTTCACACCCTGTACTTCCAACCTTACTGACTCCATTACATGGGTAGGCATCTCAAACCATCCTCTGCCTCGCAATTTTCATGAGGCCAGGCCAGCCTTTGGATGATATGTGGTTTATGGCCCCTCAGAGGAGTCATGCAACTTAGTCTGATAGCAGGAATCCTTTAAAGCTGAACTTAAAAGGTATTATCCATACTCTTCCATGCCTACTCAACACCACCTCCATGGTCCTTGCATGCCCTCTCCATGCCCATTCATCCAGTATGCACTATGGACGTAACCAATGTACCATATAATAACCATTGGCAAGTCTTGAAATGCTGAGGAAAAAAATGTCCATTTAGAAATCTGCTTTGAAAAAAATGATGTTCTTACCACTCTCTTAAGAGTGTCAATCAGACAAAGCCATTCGTAGTATCAATAGCTTTCTCTAACTTCATGCCTCTTAATTTTGTCCAAGTACACATACACACCATTGACAAAACAAACCAAAGAAAGAAATACTTATTATAACCTCATAAAGATGTTGATCAATCAAAGAAAGCACTCAATTTTCACGTTTCAAAACAGAATCTCCACTGAGCTAATCCATTTGAAATTTTTAGAACTCAGCCAAGCATTCATAATGAGGCCATCTGGGAACTGTATCAAAAGAGATTTCTCCAAATCTCTCTTATTTGAATCAGTACTATCCTCCACTGCTTCTTCTCCTAAGTGAACATAATAATAAGCCACTTATATATACATCACAACTGCCAAATGTATCTTTTCTTTAAAGGAAAACATTTCTCTAGAGAAATTTGATTTTTCTCTGGAGATGCTGACTCTTTATTGAGGTAAAACTCCATGAAGATCAGCTGCTTTCTGATGCCTACTGAAGTGTTTCCATTCTTCATGTTGAGTCACCACAGAATGTTGTTAAGCTATTTGGCCATGTAGGGCATAGAAATAAACCCAAGCCCAAACCTGTCCTTATTCAAAGCTCCACATTCACATACAACGATGTAGTAATTGGGATTAAAAATGTGGGTGATTTTTTTCTCTTGCTCTCCAAGTCCAAATGTAACTGATGAAACAGAAATTGTTTGCGTACACCTGATGGGGATGGTAGGCTAGAGGAATTGAAGAAGAATTTGCCAAACTTATTCTTCAAATTGACTGATTTGATTTGATTTATTATTGTCACATGTTTGGTATGCAGTGAAAAGTATTGTTTCTCGCACGCTATACAAACAAAGCATATCGTTCATAGAGAAGGAAAGGAGAGAGTGCAGAATGTAATTTTACTGTCATAGCTAGGGTGGAAAGAAAGATCAACTTAGTGCGAGGTAGGTCGATTCAAGAGTCTGATGGCAGCAGGAAAGAAGCTGTTCTTGAGTTGGTTGGTATGTAACCTCTGATTTTTGTATCTTTTTCCCAATGGAAGAAGGTGGAAGAGAGTATATCTGGGGTGCGTGGGGTCCTTAATTATGCTGGCTGCTTTTCCAATGCAGCGGGAAGTATAGACAGAGTCAATGGATGGGAGGCTGGTTTGCGGAATGGACTGAGCTTCATTCATGACCCTTTATAGTTTCTTGTGGTCTTGGGCAGAGCAGGAGCCATACCAAGCTGTGATGCAACCACAAAGAATGCTTTCTAAAGTGCATCTGTAAAAGTCAGTGAGAGTCATAAGGGACATTCCAAATTTTCTTAGTCTTCTGAGAAAGTAGAGGCGTTGGTGGGGCTTTCTTAACTATAGTGTTGGCACGGGGGACCAGGGCAGGTTGTTGGTGATTTGGACACCTAAAAACCTGAAGCTCTCGACCATTTCTACTTCGTCCCCATTGATGTAGACAGGGGCATGTTCTCCACTACACTTCTTGCAGTCGATGACTATATGTGGTTTTTATCTAGTTTTTCACTTCTTTCAAGAGATCGCTTGGCTCTGGGGATTGATACCCAAGGTATCAAGTTGAGAGATGCTTGAAGGATCAGAAGACGATCTTTTCCATCTGTCATTATTCATACGGTAATGGCATATTATTCATACTGGCAACTCAGAGCTCACGTGTTCAAACCTCACTGCTGCTGGTTGCGAAATTTAATTCAATTTGTCAATTTATGAGCCAGCATCAGAAAAATAATGATCTTGAAAACTATTGATTGACATAAACACCCAACTAATTTGTAAAAGGGATTACGCCACCTCTATTATAGCCATCTCCTGACACCAGTGCAAATTCTGTGATTGACTCTTCGCACCCACTCAAGTGTCCTAGAAACCGTCCAGTTGTACACACAATTGCTGAGAATAAATATTGTGGGAACGAATGGACTCTCTAAATGCTGTCACGATCTGAGAATAGATTTTTAAAAAATCAACTAACATCTCCTGTCAGGAATACAACTTGAAATGTTCTGGTTTCTCTGACTTAGTCTCTATCAGGCAGTGGCTTTGCAAATCGTGGTGGCGGCACCTCCAGAATTATCCATTCTTAATATAATCTTCTGCAGATTAAAAAGGAAGAAATCTTTGCATTTAATGTACTCGTTCTGACAGTAATGTTCTTTAATTATTTTATGCTGCCCATTCTGCCCACAGTACAAGTAATTAATACCACTTAACAATTTACAATGGGTTTGCAAAATGCAAACCCAGCGAAATGAGTAGGTGGGGGATGAGTTATTCATCCAGTTACTGAATTAAGATATTTAATAACACCGCAGGAAACTCAACTAATATCATCTCAGTTCTGTCCAGAAAGAGGTTAATCCTAATGAAGCATGACAGCTATCATTATGTCTGAATTAGATTAGATTGCATTGGAATATTGAATTTTTGCTTTCATGTATCTCAGTTAGTTGCGTGAATTAATAATCGTATTGTTGATACAGGCATACTGTCTTCGTATTTGCCAAAAATGAAGTGTTAATAATCAAGTCTGGTTTTAAGAAGCATCTCCATGCTCTACTGATGTTTAGCGTCAGCCATTGCTCAGTGGGTAGCACTCCAGCTGATGCGTCATAAGCTGTGTGTTGCAAGCCTCATTCCAGAGCCTTAAACACACTAGCCATGCTGACACTTCTATGTGGGACTGAGGGGGTGCTGCACTGTCAAAGGTCCGGTCATTTGAATTCACATGTTGAACTGAGATCCCCGTCAAGTGAATGTGAAAGATTCTATGGCGCTGTGCAAAGAAGAGAAGGGAAGTTATTCCAGTGCAACATCTATCCTTTAATCAACGCCTAAAGCAAATAATCCAGTCACTTATTTCACTGTTGTTTGTCGGATCGTATTCTGTGCAAATTGACTGCCAAATTTCTTACGATACAACACTGACTGTAGCTGAAAAGTGTTTCATTGGCTGTGAAACACTTTGGAACTTCTTAATTTTGTGCAAGTCACTGTATAGATGCAAGTGTTTCTTTCTATGGGTTTGAGAATGGACCTAGATTTGGTTCCCAGAAATACCCACGTTTGTTGGTCTCGACAGAAGGGATGCTTAAATCTGCTTTTGGCATCTCAGAGTTGGAGAGGGTAGAACTTGTCAGGTTTCCACCCGTTGACTACTATACAGGTGACCTCTCCTAGAAAGTGTAAGTGAACATTGTGTGAGCACCATATGGACGAGATTATTCTGCATGTTATTTTGCTGATATTCACAGCTTAGGATCACAGGTGAAGAGGTTGGCTGGAGCCCATAGCAAAGAATCCCAAGACATCTCAATACCTATGGGAGCGATGGTGGTGAGAAAAGTGTCCCAACATAGAGATCCAATGATACTGTTCAAAGAAAGATTTACTAGGATGCTACCAAAACTTGATGGGTTGAGTTATAAGGAGAGGCTAGATAGACTGGGACTTTTTCCTGGAGCATAAGAGGCTTTGGGGTGATCTTATAGAGGTTTATAAAATAATGAGGAGCATAGATCAGCTGGCTAGTTAACATCTTTTCCCAAAGGTAGGGGAGTTTAAAACCAGAGGGCATAGATTTAAGGTGAGAGGGGAGAGATACAAAAGGGTCCAGAGGGGCAATGTTTTCACACAGAGGGTGGTGAGTTTCTGGAACAAGCTGCCAGAGGCAGTAGTAGAGGCGGGTACAATTTTAAAAAGCATTTAGACAGTTACATGGGTAAGATGGGTATAGAGGGATATGGGCCAAACGTGAGCAATTGTGACTAACTTAGTGGTAGAAACTGGGCGGCATGGACAAGTTGGGCCGAAGGGCCTGTTTCCATGCTGTAAACCTCTATGACTCTATGACTCATTAAAGTTTACAAATTCTACAAAGAAGGGAGTCTTCCTGGTGTCTTCGTCCATTCCTCGATTAGCCAACACTACCAAAAAGCCTTTGGATCGGCCGTTGGCCTCACTGATATTTTAAGTACTTTGTGTGATGTAGCTTGGTTGCTGTGCTTCCCTGTATAACAGCCAACTGCATTTGAAAAGCAATTCATCATCGGGCAGTGTTTTGGGAGACACAAGCTCATTTAAATAAGTGACGGAACACAGCTTGTTGCTTTATGCTGTGCCCATCTTTTGCTCTATGACCTTTTCTCTTGTTTGCACTAGCAGCAGGAATTTCCTGGCTGGGATTTGAAGCTGTTTGGACAGTGGGTGCTCTTAAATCATCAGGAGAGAGAAAATCACTAACGTCTTCTGCTTTGTCTTCCAATATACTCCCAAAAAAAGGGCTTGCTTTTCCATCGCACCTTTCACCTCCTCAGGACACCTGAAGTATTTTAGTATTTTTGAAGTGCCATCGCTGTTGTAATGCAGGAAATGTGGTGAGCAATTTTTACACAGCAAGCTCCCACAAGCAGCAACATGATAATAATAAGGGCGGCACGGTGGCTCAGTGGTTCGTACTGCTGCCTCACAGCTCTAGGGATCTAGGTTCGATTCCCGACTTGGGTCACTATCTGCGTGGAGTTTGCACATTCTCCCTGTGTCTGCGTGGGTTTCCTCCGCGTGCTCCGGTTTCATCACACAGTCCAAAGATGTGTGGGTTAGGTGCATTGGCCATGTTCAATTGCCCCTTCGTGTCTCGGGATCCATCGGTTAGAGGGATCAGCGGGGTAAACATGTGGGATTATGGGGATAGGGCCTGGCTGGGATTGTTGTCAGTGCAGACTCGATGGGCCGAATGGCCTCCTTCTGCACTGTAGGGATTGTATGATTGTATGATTCAAAGCTGGGTGAATGGGAAATGGGACTTATGATGAGAGAGTGGTTTCCAGTGGATGTTTTCTCCTGTCAATCCTCCGACTAGGTCCTCGGCTGTTATTCTTCGTGGTGGATTTAATCATATGGGGTAGTTTGAGAGAAGACATACTGCTGGTTGGTTGAGGAGGTCACTGAGTAAAGGCTGGCTTGGGTTAGAGTAGACCTGCTCTTATAGCTTGCACCCTCCTGTGTGGTGCAGAGCCAATGTTGCTTCGGACTGGAGACAGGGTGGTGAGTGGGTCAAAGAATACCTGTGATGATGCACATTGTTGAGTTGCACATTGAGAAGCCTGGTGTGGGCAGTTTGGCACCATATTGGAGTTCAGTATTCTGTGGTTGTGTATATGAAGGCAAAAGGAGAGGTCCTTAGGGTCTTGGCTTGTGGTCCCCATGGAGTAGTGGCCAGTTTACAAAGGAGATTGTTGTGGGTTTTAATTTTTTCTGCAATCTTGATGCGGTTCTGTCTGTGCCTTAGGGTTCCGTCAAAGTTGATTTCCAGGGTGGAAATCGTGCTTCAGTCCCTGACCATTCAGGGTGATGTTCAATTCCCTCTTAGCGCTGGCATTGTGAAGGTGGAATACAGTGGAGACTGTTTCAGCATTGCTTGGTTGTGGGCATTGTGTCATGCAGCAGTTGGATAGCTTGGCAATATTGCCGCTTAGCGTGTCTTCCAGCTCAGGGAAAGTCTGAACCTGCATGCCACCATAGATATCATCTGGATGGATAAACTTCCAGAACTGGAGTTAACTCGGAATATAGGTTGAACAAGGTTGGGGCTATGAAAGGCCCCTGGGGTAGCCCGTTTGTCTGTTTTCTCAGGGCCCAAGTCTTGTCACCCATATGCACCCTGAACTGTTTGTCCTGGAGCAGCAGTTCACCTGTGTCAGAAACTAAGGGAGGGAGAACTCTTGATATCTTGATGATCAGGCCAATGTGCCAAACTATAGTGAGGTCGAGGAAAATCGCCTCTGATTTGAGGTTTCTCTGAAAGCCATGTTCCGTGAAGATGGTTAATGTGAGCATCTGACCACACATACCTCTTCCTTGTGAAAAGTCTGCTTTGCCCACGCTTAGGGTGCTGTCCACTTCTGGCTTGATCCGCTTGCTGTAGAACAATGCACTCTAATACCTTGAAGCATTCTGATAGCAGGGATATTGGTGGTAAGTTGATAGTAATTTTGGGTCTTTGCCTGGTTCTGGGAGGCCAATGGCTTTAGACTTGTGCCAAGGTTTTGACGGTCTTCCCTCGCAAAGGACCTCTATGTAGAATTGGGCCAACCAGGAGCTAAGTAAGTGAACAGGTATAAATTGGAAAAGATTCATGAATCATAATTGAACTTATTGCATAGTATTTACAGCACAAAAACAGACAATGTGGTTAACAGTTCTGTACCTGTGGCCATACTCCACACCAGCCTCCGATTAATATACTCCATTCTTTTCTTACTCATACTTATCTAGTTTGCCCTTAAGCACATCTGTGCTATTTGCCTCATTTATTTCTTGTGGTAGCAACTCTCAAATTATTGGCTCATTTTTATGACCTCAAATTTAGCAGTCAAACTAATGACAATGCTCCTTTTTAAATTTATTTTAAATTTTTTTTTGCTTCTTTTAATTACCTTGGAAGGGTACCCAGTGAATATATGGACCAGAAAAGTGTGTGGTTAAATCGCGAATGCATGGGGCAAAGGTAGGGATGTCATAGTTGACCTCTGCAGATGGGGGAGAGGAAAGTAAGCCATTCGTTCTCACTGCTAATTGCTATTCAATGCAGCACGTGAGCAGAAAAATGCTACATCGTTCCTTAAACTGTCCTTGTTGAAGCTAAATGGCTGGAGGGGTGCCTGCATGGTTTGGGTGTGAGAGGATTGATGAGAGGAATGCAATGGTATTAGGCCTCGGAGGGTGCTGTTGTCTCTGGCCCCACAATCCTCAGATATCTTCATTCCTCTCACTCTGCTCTCTTGTGCTCCCTTGATTTGAATTGATTATGGTGACTGCGCCTTCAGTTGTCCAAGCCCTGGGCTCTGGAATACCCTCCCCACATCTCTCTACTTCACTTTCCCCCTTTAAGACACTCCTTAAAACCAACTCCAAGTCAAATCATTTGGTCATCTGATCTACTACTACCTCTGGCAGTTTGTTCCAGACACTCATCACCCCGTGTGTGAAATGATTGTCCCTCTGGACCCTTTTGTAGCTCTCTCCTCTCACCTTAAACCTATGCCCTCTAGTTTTAGACTCCCTTACCTTTGGGAAAAGATGTTGACTATCTCGCTGATCTATGCCCCTCATTATTTTATAGACCTCTATAAGATCATCCCTCAGCCTCCTACGCTCCGGAGAAAAAAGTCCCAGTCTATCCAGCCTCTCCTTATATAATCCATCAAGTCCCGGTAGCATCCTAGTAAATCTTTTCTGCACTCTTTCTAGTTTAATAATATCCTTTCTATAATAGGGTGACCAGAACTGTGCACAGTATTCCAAGTGTGGCCTTATCAATGTCTTGTATGCTCCTGCTCTGCCATTCAACTGGCTGATCTGATTGCAACCTCAAGTCCACATTCCTGCCTATCTCTGATGACCTATCACACCCCCTGTTCATCAAGAATCTATCTTTGTTTTATAATACTCCTGTGAATTAAGCGCTTGGGCATTTCATTGTGCGAGAGGCAAGGCGCTATATAAATATTTGTTGTTGGTGTACAAGCAAAGGCTGTCAGTTGCCAAATGTTTCTCTCACTTTTTCAAAACTTCACCGTTGTGCTGTTTGTTGGAGGGCTGTATGAAGAGGCTACTGTTTCCTGTACTTTCTAACCACCCCTCTCGGAACCCACAAAACATTAGGTCGCAGATGGTGGCTCGGAGTTGGAGCTCCTCTATATTGTAACATTTTGGTAATCGTAGGAGTGCTGTGTACCTGCAGCAACTCATTTTAAAAATGCCTCATATTAAGAGAGGACCGGTGGGGCTTTTCAGGTTTGGAAGTATCCTGTGGAGTCAAAGGTTTCACATTAGCACACAGCCAGTTCCCTGGTCAATTTAAATGGCGGAAGTGCGCAATTCACAGTCGTGCCTTGACAATCCAACTGCATTTTCTGCAAATTCTGCAACGTTTAGTGTGAGGTGACTTGTGATTATGTCCAGACCGATCAAGAATAATAGCGTCAGGATTTCTTTTATAAATTCACTTAACTTTAATGTTACTATTTAAGTGACTTGTTTTCCTTGGTTTTGTTCAGATTTTATTCTCTCCAAAATGCCTGGGATAATGAATAAGTGATTGGCTGCAACATTCCAACTCGTAACAGTGCAGTTGATCTTATGAATATTAAAAGGGCTGGAGAGATTGATCCAACATCAATTATCTGTTGCTCGTCTAATAGTGCAGGTAACATGCATGCATCAACCATTTCATCATCTCCCTGAGCAACATGAAATCTAAATATCTGAAAGATGCTAATGTTCTGTATCAAAATCATTTTCATCTATGCTGTCCCTCTCCCTCTGCCTTGTAGCAACAGTGCCAATAGAAATCTACTAAGAACTTTATGGGGAAGCTGGCTAACTTAATAAGTTGACCTTCAGTCAGGTTTTCAAACGAAGAAGCCACATTTACTTGCTGAATGATTGAATCTTCAAAGATCTGGCACACTTGTCAAAGCGTTGATTGCTTTGTCAGAGAAATTTGGGCTGGGATTTTCCATTCCGGCCTGAGTCCCTTAGTCCCTGGGAATGAGGAGTGTTTCCCCCTACGGGACCCGGTGGGATTTTATGCCGAATTAACGCTGGATTCATTAATTATGCAGTTGGGGTTTCCCGATGTATTGGGGGGTGGGCTGGAAGAAGCATGCCTGCCATCATGTGGCGACCGGACAAGCAGAAAGAAGAGGTGGCCTGGTGACCCCAGGGAGCTTTAGCCCCCAAATTCACGCTTCTCTCGATGTGCTGCTCAGTACAATGGAGACCAGCCGGGGGTGGCCTGTACCCCCGAGGGTGGAAGTAGGATGCTGAGCCGTGTGGCCAACCCTGTATGGGAGGAAGTCATCCTCATCTGGGAGGCAAGGATCTTGGCATTTGTGAGCCATGTGTAAGAAGCCGCCTGCGCACATCGAGGCTTTGCTGTACGCACGCTATCTGTTGATATTCCTTAGCATTGTAAGAACTGCGTGCTGGCATTGCTCTTCACTTGTCCAATTGAGCTGACCTGCTGCTCTGCCCGCACCCGCTAACCCAATGCCCATATTACATCTTGAGAGTTGCATGGGGCCAGGGTGTATGTGACTTACCAGGTGCAGTCCAACGCCATAACCATTCCACTCATAACCATTGACCTATCCACAGTAACCCTGCAGCCCTCCCCCATCACACTATGTCCCATGCAAGTGAATGTCCATGTTCCCTTCCAAGGAGCCATCCAGTGACAATATACATTCCGTCCTCCTTCCTTATCCTGTCTAACCACCAGAATCCGATGTTACTGCCCATCACTGTGGGACCTCAACCTCCCTCACTACCTGCTCCCACTGCCCCCTTTAACCCTCACCATCCTTTCTATCAACAATCCCTTCAATATGCTCCCCTCAGGACTCATCAGCTGACAACATGGATCATCCCTCCGAAACCCTTTCTTCTCTTTGCCCCTGCCCCACCCCATGCCCATTTGCACCTGCACCCCCCATCTGCCTGCACTTTTCCTCCATTCTGCATCATCTCTCTCTTGCCTCTCCCACTGCCAGCCTTCCCCTGCTCGGCCTTCACGCCTGCCCGGCCTTCACGCCTGCCCCACCTCTTCATTTCTGTCCTCCCCATTTAATTCCCCTCCCCAACATAGACTATCTTGCTCAATAGCACCTCATTTAGCCAACCACCGCAGAGTGAGGATCCACATCCTGGAGGCTCCTGCAGAGTGAAGATTCGTGTGGTAGATGCTACACGCGATGTTTCGGAATCCATAGTCTCAAGGCCTCCATCTTCCTCTCTCCACAAGCTACCCCAGGTCTTCTTCCAGTTGAGTCCCGGTATGTCCGTGCCACATTGGTTGGATGTGTTCCGGAGTGGCGTGATACCCACTGGCGACATGGATAATTGGATGGGGCAGAAACACTTTCAGTCGGGTCTTCATCCGCTCAAATTTGAGCTTTTGATTTGACTTGATTTATTATTGTCACATGTATTAGTATACGGTGAAAAGTATTGTTTCTTGTGCGCTATACAGACAAAGCATACCGTTCATAGAGAAGGAAACGAAAGAGTGCAAAATGTAGTGTTACAGTCATAGATAGGGTGGAGAGAAAGATCAACTTAGTGCAAGATAGGTCCATTCAAAAGTCTGATGGCAGTAGGGAAGAAGTTGTTCTTAAGTCGGTTGGTACGTGTCCTCAGACTTTTGAATCTTTCCCGACAGAAGAAGGTGGAAGAGAGAATGTCCGGGATGCATGGGGTCCTTAATTATGCTGGCCGCTTTTCCGAGGCAGCGGGAAGTGTAGACAGAGTCAATGGATGGGAGGCTGGTTTGCGTGATGGATTGGGCTACATTCACGACCTTTTGTTGTTTCTTGCGGTCTTGGGCAGAGCAGAAGCCATACCAAGCTGTGATACAACCAGAAAGAATGCTTTCTACGGTGCATCTGTAAAGGTTGGTGAGAGTCGTAGCTGACATGCTGAATTCCCTAGGCTCTGATGAAGGATCATCCTGACTCGAAACATTGGCCCTATTCTCTCTCAGTAAGAAGTTTAACAACATCAGGCTAAAGTCCAACAGGTTTATTTGGTAGCAAAAGCCACAAGCTTTCGGAGCCTTAAGCTCCTTCTTCAGGTGAGTGGGAATTCTGTTCACAAACAGGGCATATAAAGACACAAACTCAATTTACAGAATAATGGTTTGTGTCTTTATATGCCCTGTTTGTGAACAGAATTCCCACTCACCTGAACATAAGAACATAAGAAATAGGAGCAGGAGTAGGCCATCTAGCCCCTCGAGCCTGCCCCGCCATTCAATAAGATCATGGCTGATCTGACGTGGATCAGTACCACTTACCCGCCTGATCCCCATAACCCTTAATTCCCTCACCGATCAGGAATCCATCCATCCGCGCTTTAAACATATTCAGCGAGGTAGCCTCCACCACCTCAGTGGGCAGAGAATTCCAGAGATTCACCACCCTCTGGGAGAAGAAGTTCCTCCTCAACTCTGTCTTAAACCGACCCCCCTTTATTTTGAGGCTGTGTCCTCTAGTTTTAACTTCCTTACTAAGTGGAAAGAATCTCTCCGCCTCCACCCTATCCAGCCCCCGCATTATCTTATAAGTCTCCATAAGATCCCCCCTCATCCTTCTAAACTCCAACGAGTACAAACCCAATCTCCTCAGCCTCTCCTCATAATCCAAACCCCTCATCTCCGGTATCAACCTGGTGAACCTTCTCTGCACTCCCTCCAATGCCAATATATCCTTCCTCATATAAGGGGACCAATACTGCACACAGTATTCCAGCTGCGGCCTCACCAATGCCCTGTACAGGTGCATCAAGACATCCCTGCTTTTATATTCTATCCCCCTCGCAATATAGGCCAACATCCCATTTGCCTTCTTGATCACCTGTTGTACCTGCAGACTGGGCTTTTGCGTCTCATGCACAAGGACCCCCAGGTCCCTTTGCACGGTAGCATGTTTTAATTTGTTTCCATTGAGATAGTAATCCCATTTGTTATTATTTCCTCCAAAGTGTATAACCTCGCATTTATCAACGTTATACTCCATTTGCCATATCCTCGCCCACTCACTCAGCCTGTCCAAATCTCTCTGCAGATCTTCTCCGTCCTCCACACGATTCACTTTTCCACTTATCTTTGTGTCGTCTGCAAACTTCGTTACCCTATACTCCGTCCCCTCCTCCAGATCATCTATATAAATGGTAAACAGTTGCGGCCCGAGTACCGATCCCTGCGGCACGCCACTAGTTACCTTCCTCCAACCGGAAAAACACCCATTTATTCCGACTCTTTGCTTCCTGTCGGATAGCCAGTCCCCAATCCACTTTAACACACTACCCCCAACTCCGTGTGCCCTAATCTTCTCAGCCTAAGGCTTCGAAAGCTTGTGTGGCTTTTGCTACCAAATAAACCTGCTGGACTTTAAGCTGGTGTTGTTAAACTTCTTACTGTGTTTACCCCAGTCCAACGCCGGCATCTCCACATCATGACTACCCATTCTCTCTCCACAGATATCAGACCTGCTGAGATTTTCCAGCGTTTTCTGTTTTGGTTTCAGATTCTAGCATCCGCAGTATTTTGTTTTTATCTGGGTCTTCATCTGCAGCCCATTAACTCACGGCTTCACGCTGGTCTCTGGCAGGAATGTTGACCCTCCATGATGGGGGAACTGCACATTCCCGCTGTCATTTTACACCCGCAGGATGCCGTATTGTCCCCATGCCCACCATTAAACCGCTGATGTTGGGCTTGGAAAATTCTAACCTTTGTCTTTACCATTCTCCCTTGTTGTAGAATTGATCTTTTTTTGTGTTTGCTTCTCCCACACAACCGGCTGCTGGGATTTGCTGGAGCTGAGGGACTTCTTTCCTGTTTTAAATAATTCTCCATTTCCCTCTCCATGAGAGAGAATGTCTTCTGTCAGTTGAAAACACATTAACTCTCCTCAGTGACTTTTCTCTTTGCCCCTGCAATTGAAGACATGTCAGTACAAATCATCATAAAGTGTCTGTGCAAAAGCATAATTTTAGTACATTAAAGTGCAGAGAAAAAGGATATTTATTGTTTTAAAATTTTAGAAATTTCAGCACAGAAGGTGACCTTGTGGCCCATTGTGACTGTGCTATCCAATCTTCTCTCATCTAATTCCTTTTTCTCAATATTCTACAGGTTTAACACAAATAGCTTGTTTTTGTACGCACTCACTCCCACACACATAACTCACGTCCACACACACAATCACATTGTCTGTCTCTCATACCCCTGGGCAGTGAGTCTTTTCACTATGCACCCTCACCAACCTTCTCGCATCACGGCATACCACCTCTTCTGTCCCAGAGCAAGTCTCTGCCACCCCGCCTGACCCAGAGTGAATCTCCCCTTTCCCCACCTGGCCCGGAGCGACTTGCTCCCTCACTTGCACAGCAGTCTCTCTTTCTCTTTCTCTCGCTCATGTTTCCCCCCTCCCTTACTTTCACTCCATTATATCTGGGAGCCCATTCGCTACCTCCAGTGTTACCATTCCTCCAATCACAAACTGCTTCTCTTCCACATTTGCTGCTTAAAGGCTCACTCGTGTGGACTAGCCTGTGGTTGGAGGAGCTCTTTCTTTAAGAATCTTCCACTGCGTCTACTAGCATTTTGAGAACTACCTGGGGGCTACCTGGGGGGCGGGGGGGGGGGGGGGGGGGCTTCATGTGGTCCATGGGCAGAGATTGGACATGCCTGCTCTACAACCTTCTGGACTCAGCATTGAATTCAGCAATTATATATCATAACCTCTGCCTTCATTTTATCTCGTTTCTTTATTTATTTACTTTGCATTCGGATGGTTGCTATACAACCCCAGCGAGACACGAGTCTTGTCTCTTTATTCCTTGTCAGAAACCCTTTTGTTGTTTAATCTCTCCTGCCATCCACCCTATCATAGAAACATAGAAACCCTACAGTGCAGAAGGAGGCCATTCGGCCCATCGAGTCCGCACCGACCACAATCCCACCCAGGCCCTACCCCCACATATTTTACCCGCTAATCCCTCTAACCTACACATCCCAGGACTCTAAGGGGCAATTTTTTAACCTGGCCAATCAACCTAACCCGCACATCTTTGGACTGTGGGAGGAAACCGGAGCACCCGGAGGAAACCCACGCAGACACGAGGAGAATGTGCAAACTCCACACAGACAGTGACCCGAGCCGGGAATCGAACCCGGGACCCTGGAGCTGTGAAGCAGCAGTGCTACCCACTGTGCTACCGTGCCGCCCATCTGTGCTACCGTGCCGCCCGTCTATCGAAGACCTTCACCTTTGTTCTCCCCATCCCCTTCTCTTCACTTGCTCAAAACTCATTACATTTCTCTCTTTCCTCAGTTCTTTCCCAGTCCATCACTCAAACCAGCCTCCCATCCATTGACTCTGTCTACACTTGCCGCTGCCTCAGCAAAGCAGCCAGCATAATTAAGGACCCCACGCACCCCGGACATTCTCTCTTCCACCTTCTTCTGTCGGGAAAAAGATACAAAAGTCTGAGATCACGTACCAACCGACTCAAGAACAGCTTCTTCCCTGCTGCTGTCAGACTTTTGAATGGACCGACCTCGCATTAAGTTGATCTTTCTCTACCCCCCAGCTATGACTGTAACACTACATTCTGCACTCTCCCGTTTCCTTCTCTATGAACGGTATGCGCATAAGAAACAATACTTTTCATTGTATGCTAATACATGTGACAATAATAAATCAAATCCAAATCAGTTCTGATGAAGGGTCACCAGCAACTGAAATGTAAACTATATTTTTCTTCACAGATGCTGGCCGTTTCCAGCATTTTCTGTTATTATTTCAGATGTCCTGCATCTGCAGTATTTTGCTTTTGTATTAGATTTTAAGGAGGGCAGATTTTGAAGGAGTGTCTTAAAGGAGGAAAGGGAGTCACAGAGTGCAGTCCTGAGCTTAGGGCCCAGGCAGCTAAAGGCAAAGCCACCATTAGTAGCGTGATTAAGATCAGGGATCCATAAGGACCACCATTAGTAGCGTGATTAAGATCAGGGATCCATAAGGACCTTATTAGCTCGTAAATGTTATGAAGTTAAAGGTATCTTAAAAGGTTCTATGTCGGAATCAATAGGATAAATGTATTATTAAACGTTTCCAATTGATTCAGCTGATCCTCTAAGCAGTTGGGCATCACCTGTTTCCTCCGTGCCTGGTTTGAGTCGAGGCCAGTTACCGCAGCAGGCCAGGAACAAATACAGTACAGTTTTCATTCATTCATTCTTGGGATGTGTGTCATTGGCAAAGCCAGCATTCATTGCCCAAATTAATTGCCAATGAGCAGGTGGTGGTGAGTCACCGACAACTGAGTTGCTTACTCCGTCTTCTTTGAGGGCAGCTAAGGGTCAACCATATTGCTTTGTGTCTGGGGTCATCTGTAGACCAGACAGGGTGAGAGTGATAGATCACCCTACTGACAGTACATACATGCAAGTTACTGATTGTGTCACAATTTGTGAAAACCGCAACACCCAGTATAGATTTGCTCGAAGAATACTTCTGAAATAACAAAAGGAAGTCACAACTGTCAAAAAATATTCCCCCGATATCCAAACTCTAGAGTCATAGAGGTTTACAGCATGGAAACAGGCCCTTCGGCCCAACTTGTCCATGCTGCCCTTGTTTAACCACGAAGCTCGTGTCAATTGCCCGGGTTTGGCCCATATCCCTCTATACCCATGTAACTTTCTAAATGCTTTTAAAAGACAAAATTGTACCCGCCATTACTACTGCCTCTGGCAGCTCGTTCCAGACACTCACCACCCTCTGTGTGAAACAAAACTGCCCCTCTGGACCCTTTTGTATCTCTCACCTCTCACCGATGCCCTCTAGTTTTAGACTCCCCTACCTTTGGGAGTCTAGCTCATCTGTGCCCCTCATTATTTTATAGACCTCTATAAGATCACCCCTCAGCCTCCTACGTTCCAGAGAAAAAAGTCCCAGTCTATCCAGCCTCTCCTTATAACTCAAACCATCAAGTCCCGGTAGCATCCCAGTAAATCCTTTCTGCACTCTTTCTAGTTTAATAATATCCTTTCTATAATAGGGTGACCAGACTCTACATTCCTTCCTCCCTGAAATTATGTCTCCTCCTCGTTATCCTGAGTGCCGTTTATGGGTACGTAATTTCTTAGACACTAGTAACCCTTCAGTACCTTGCCTACCGGGTTCAACAGGGTAGAAGCAGGAAGGATGTATCCCTTGGCTGCGGGGGTCAAGTCACAGAATAAATCATTTAGGATTGGGGACGAGGAGGAATTTCTTTAGTCCGGGGGCTGGTAAATATTTGGAATTCTTTACTCGAGTGGGCTGTCGAGACTCAATCATTGAGTATATTCAAGACCAAGATTGAGAGATTTCTGGATATTATATGTTAAAGATATTCATGGGCGGCACAGTGGTTAGTACAGCTGCCTCATAGTGCCAGGGACCCAGGTTTGATTCTGGCCTCAGGTCACTGCCTGTGTGGAGTCTGCACGTTCTCCCCATGCCTGCGTGGGTTTCCTCCGGGTGCTCCGGTTTCCTCCCAGTCCAAAGATGTGTGAGTTAAGTGGATTGGCCATGTTAAATTGACCCTGGAATCAGGGGAATTAGCAGGGTAAATGTGTGGGCTTACAGGAATTGGGCCTGGATGGGATTGTGGTTGGTGCAGACTCGATGGGCCGAATGGCGTCCTTTTGCACTGTAGGGATTTTATATCAAGGGTTATGGGGACAGTGCCGGAAAATAGCATTAAAATAACAGATCAGCCATTATCTAATTGAATGGGGGAGCAGGTTCAAGGGGCCAAGTGGCCTATTCCTGCTCCGGTGTTTCCACGTTCTGCTACATGTGGGTATAGAAATTACGTTTGGACACGGTTTCCCCACAGGTGTGAGAATCACAATGATGCTTGATGCTGCACTCAGCAGACATCTAAACACTTCCCTGCAGGAGAATGTCAATCATGATGACTCCCTCTACTACTCTGGCTGAGAGCAGCAAATTCAATTCGGGCTGGGAATTTCACCTCAGACCTTCTGGATTTCGTGTGGCTCGGTTCCATACTGGTCAGGGAGTTAATTAACACAAAATCTACATGATAAATCTAGTGTGCGTCTGTGCTCTCACTTAATATGGACTACGCACATCTGTACACTGCACATGTGTCATTAGTCTCGTCCGTCAGGCAACCCACCATTTCTCTGTTTCCTGATCTTTGTAAATGTATAAGTACTTCACACAGCACAGATTTTGAAGGAGGCCATCCATAAAGTTTTAGACAAGATTTTTGGGATTTATGTGTTTGGCAGTGATCCAAGTAGACAGCAGTGTTACCTATTAAGTGAGTCTCACAAGGATATAGCTAATCAGACTGAGGTATCCTCAGTTACATTTGAAAGGATCGCAGCCAGCCAGTCAGCTTCTTGGCAAGCATGCTTGGGTAGTTGGTAAGATTTTGATTGTCACACAAGCAGTAAGGCTGAAGAATGAAATAAAGAAATATTTGATTCTATATCCAGCGACTCAGTTGTTGTTAATGTGGAACAACTGGCTAATTTAGGTACTGGCTTGAGAGATCCATTAAGTACAGGGACTCTGTTCCTGTTTGTCACTATTCATCACCAAGCAAGTGTTAGGGTGTATTTACACATGATAACCTTTATTAAAAATACATATCCAATTAAAACTGGCCTTATTTGACAAATTGGTAATCCCATAAGATGTTAAAGAGAAGCAAAGACAGATCAGAATGCCTTTCAGAGCACCCCAAAGCATTCAAAAGCCAATGAAGAACTTTTAAAGTGTAGTCATTGTTGTAATATCATAGAATCCTACAGTGCAGAAGGAGGCCATTTGGCCCATTTGCAGACGCAAACTAGATTTATCGTGTAGATTTCGAACCAACCCACCCAGGCCCTATCCCCTTAATCTCACATATTTACGCTGCTAATCCCCTGACACTAAGGGGCAATTTAGCATGGCCAATCCACCTAACCCGCACATATTTGGAGTGTGGGAGGAAACCGGAGCACTCGGAGGAAACCCACATAGACACGGGGAGAATGTGCACACTTCGCAAGGTCACCTAAGATCGGAATTGAACCAAGGTTCCTGGTGCTGTGAGGCAGCAGTGCTAACCACTGTGCCACTGTGCCACCCATATAATGTAGGAAGCGTGGCAGCTAATATGTGCACAGCAAGATCCCATATATAGCAATGTCATAATGAGCAGACAATCTGTTTTTAATGATATTGATTGAGTAATAAATATTGGTCTGGAGGTTAGTGCCAAATGGTACAAACATCTACTAAAACCTCCATGGTAGTCAGATATCAGCAAATCTTGGAACTAATAGCATTTTTCAATGTTTTGGAGGCACTACAATTTTTTAAGAAAGCTTTTTGATATCAGCAACCACTGTGGGAAATGTCAACATTGCTTTGGGGCATAATTAATTTTCCAAGTACCTCAATTATAGCAGTGTTACTGGAATAATGGGGATGGGGTGGTGCTGGAAAAGGGAGGAAGTCATTCATCATTTGTAGAGAACCTTGGTCAGACCTCAGCTGAACTGAGTAACTTCAATTCTGGGCCCTGCACCTCAAGAAGAATATGGTGGCTTTGGAGGAGGAGCAGTGCAGGTCTACTGAAACGAAAGTGGGATTTATAGGGTTAAATTGTGATAACAGCTTGCATGAACTTTGCTTGCGCTCCCTTCAACATAAATGAGGGGGTGATCTGATCAAGGTGTTTTAAAGGCTGAAAGGATTTGAGAAGCTAGTTACAGAGAATTAAGGAGGAGGTCCTTTGCTGATCGTCCAACCATTCCCTGCAGCCACCTAGATAGCTCCCGCTCCATCAGTTAGATAACTCCATTGTGACCCGAACTACCCTTGCGAAAATGCCAAAACATGATTCACCAATATTGACCAATGAGGCAATGTCTAAAGGGACTGTGCACTCAAGCCAGAAACCCCTTTAGTAACAATCCTCATATTACACTTCGAAAGTACATTATAGGCTGTAAAACGCTTAGGATATCTTTAGATTATAAAAAGGGTGATATAAAAGCTTAGACAGGATTAGACAGGGTAGATTCAGGAAGAATGTTCCCGATGGTGGGGGAGTCCAGAACTAGGGGTCATAGTTTGAGGATAAGGGATAAAGCTTTTAGGACTGAGGTGAGAAGAATTTTTTTCACCCAGAGGGTGGTGAATGTGTGGAATTCACTACTACAGAAAGCAGTTGAAGCCAAAACGTTGTGTGATTTCAAAAAGAGATTAGATATAGCTCTTGGGGCTAAAGGGATCAAGGGATATAGGGAGAAGGAGGGGATCAGGATATTGAATTTGATGATCAGCCATGATCAAAATGAATGGCGGGGCCAGCTTAAAGGGCTGAATGGCCTACTTCTGCTTATATTTTCTATGTTTCTTTGCCTCGCCTCAGCTCATCTGCTGTTGAAATCCTCAACTGTGACTTTGTTACCTCTAGATTCAACAATTCCAGCGCTGTCCAGGCTTGCCTCCTATCTTGCACTCTCTAGAAACATGAGCCATTCCAACCAAATGCTGTTCATTAGAACGTAAGAACTGGGAGCAGGAGTAGACCACATGGTCCGTTGAGTCTGTAACACCATTCAATACGGTCATTTCTGATCTCTGCCTCAATCCCACTTTTCTGCTCATTCCTCATGCCATTCCCTGAGAATCCAAAAATCCATCTAACCCAGCCTTGAATATTCTCAGTGGTTAGCACTGCTGCCCCACTGCTACAGAGACCTGGGTTTGATTCCCGGCTTGGGTCACTGTCTGTGTGGAGTTTGCACGTTCTCCCTGTGTCTGCATGGGTTTCCTGCGGGTGCTCCGGTTTTCTCCCACAGCCAAGATGTGTTGGTTAGGTGCACTGGCCATGCTAAATTGCCCCTTAGTGTCCCAGGATGCATAGGTTAGAGGGATTAGAGGGGTAAATTTGTGGGTTTGCGGGGATAGAGCCTAGGTGGGATTGTTTTAGGTGCATACTGGATGGGCTGAATGGCTTCCTTCTGCACTGTAGGGATTCTATGATTCAATGCTGGAGCATTGACAATCCCCAGAGACAGGAAATTTCAAAGGCTCACCACACTCTGAATGTGGAAATTTCTCCTCATCTCAGCCCTAAATGATTGACTCATTGCCCTGAAACTGTGCCCCCATCAGATGTTCACCTGTGCTCATTGACCTGTTCTGGCTCCTGGATCATTAAAGGCCCAATTTTAAAATTTGCACTCTTCTTTTCTGATACCTCCATAGCCCCTCCATATTTCTGTAACCATTTCCAACCCGAATGGGGCTTAAATACACAACCTTCTGATTCAGGGCTAATAGAGAACACAGGCTACTGCCAACCAGGCTGAACGTAGAATGGTAGGTTATTCCGAGCATGGAAAATTGATGCTCTACTTGAAAAAGAAAAATTGGGATAAGTAAGAGAAATGTGAGAAACATCAAACAGATATTGTAACAATTGTTTTTCCAAAAAAATGAGAAAACTTGGAGAAGCAAAGTAGGAGTGCTAATCTACTACTTTAGCAAGAGATATGAACCTGGCTTTTGCTATATCTGGAATGGGAAAAGGTGACAATAAACCCTTCATGCATAAAACAATGCACTCCACTTTTATAAAACGCATCCCTAGATATATCTTATTGATGGATTGCTTCAAGCCTTTTGAATATCTTATCTTTAAACCAGCTGTATGTCTGATCCAGATATTCCCATCAGATAACACCCTTCACAAGTATGTTAATCTTTCCTTGAGACATCGCTTCTTTCTGTTTCTAGCTTGCCTTTACACTTTACCTTTCAGTGGAATTCAGTCTCGTCTAATGTCAAACAACTTGTTAATTGAATGCATTGTCTCTGTGTCATGAACCACGCTGAAGTTACCTGCGAGAGTGTCCCAACTTGAAACATCAGTTCATGGTGGTGTACAGTTTTTTGGAATATTATGAGGCGTCACCTTAAACCCAGTGAGGAGCCAGTCCAATCGTCCTCTTCACAATTATTGAATAATATTTATTAACTTAAAAGTAAAGAAAAATAGACAACAAAAAGGACTGCAATATTTAAAGACACTTAAGTACGTGTATAGCTAAATACACACACACTTTATGTTGAAATTACCCCTTGTTCCAAAATATATCTATGATCCCTGAACTCACTAAAACTTTCCGTTCCCAAACAACATCCAAATTAAATAATTCTACATGTCAAATCCAGCTTATAGTTACCACACAATACAGGGCTGGTCATCAAGTCTGGGAAATGTCTTATCCTGGTCCAGCAAAAATATTTAAACTGTTTCCCGTGATGGCTTGATTCTAAGACTTAGATACAACCCAACGGCATCTTTGAGAAGCAAATATGACCCCTTGGCTGTGAAATAGGTCCCAGCCTCCTGGTTGGGAGTTGTGGACTAACTTCTAGCTGTGAGGCATGGACTGCCTGTCTGCTTCTGAGAGGGGCAACAGTTATACTGTTCCTGATGGTGTTGAGCTTCTTGAGTGTTGTTGGAGCTGAACATAACCAGGCAAGTGGACTGTATTCCATCACACTCCTGATATGCGCCTCATAGATAGTGGATAAAAGCTTTGACAAAGGGTCATCTGGACTAGAAACATCAGCTCTTTTCTCTCCTTACAGATGCTGCCATACCTGCTGAGATTTTCCAGCATTTTCTCTTTTGGTCATAGATAGTGGACATATTTTGGGAAGTCTAGAGATTTTTATTAGTTAGCCACAGAAAACCCAGTCTCTGACCTGCTCTTGTAGCCACAGTATGTATTTATCTTGTCCAGTTAAGTTTCTGGTCAGTGTTGATGAGATAGTATCAGAGATAGTAATCCCATTGAATCAGAGGATAGTTAGACTCTCATATTCTCTGTGGCTCAGTTGGTAGCACTCTAGCCTTTGAATCAAGATTTACTCCCGGTTCTGGACAAGGACACAAAATTCAAGGCTGACACTCCAGTGCAATCTTGAGGGTTCACTGCACTTTTGGAAGTACCATCTTTCGGATGTGACACCATCTACCCTCTCTGGTGGATCTAAAAGACCCACAACTATTTTAAAGGGGAATTCTCCTTGGTGACCACGCCAATATCTATCCTACAATCAACATCGCAAAAACAGATTATTAGGCCATTATCGCATAGCAGTTTCAGGGAACTTGCTATGCACAAATTGCTTTTACCATTACCAGGATATCTACACTTCAAAGAATACTTAATTGGTTGTAGAGCGCACTGGGACATCTTGTGGTTGTGGAAGGCACGATATAAATGCAATTTTTGTCTATTGTTGGAGATAGTGATTACCCTTTTGTGTGGTGCGAATGTTGCTTCCCACTTGTCAGTTAAAGCCTGAGTGTTGTCCAGGTTTTGTTGCTTGCGAGCAAGGACTACTTCATTAGCTGGGGAGTTGTGAATGGAACTGAACTGTGTACCATTGAGTGAACGTCCCCATTTCTGACATGATGGATGGAGAGATGGTCGTTGATGAAGCAACTGAAGATGAATGGACTTAGGACATTGCCATGAGGAACTCCATCGGCAATACGTTAGGGCTGAGATGATTGACCTCCAACAAGTACAACTATCTTCCTTCGTGCTCAACACGACTCGAACCAGTGGACTTTCCCTCCCATTTTCATTTACTTCAATTTTACAAGGGGTCCTTGATGCTGCACTGAGAATCCATTTTTTAAAAATGTGTTTTCTTCTAACAACACAAGAATTATCACCAGAATATTCTAGTTCATTAAAATTCTAAGAATAGTTAATTTAGAAATAGAGTCCTAAGTGTACGTACAGTTCGTGTTTCCTTATTTGAAGAGGGAATTCAGTGAGTAAATAGATTTCACAAAAAGATTAGTTTGGTTTGTTAGTGTCACAAGTAGGCTTACATTAACATTGCAGTGAAGTTACTGTGAAAATCTACTCGCCACACTCTGGTGCCTGTTCGGGTACACTGTGGGAGAATGTAGCATGACTGATGCACCTAACCAGCATGTCTTTCGGACTGTGGGAGGAAACCGGAGCACGCGGAGGAAACCCACACTGACACAGGGGAGAACATGCAGACTCCGCACAGACAGTGACCCAAACTGGGAATTGAACCTGGGTCCCTGGCGCTGTGAGGCAGCAGTGCTAACCACTGTGCCACCGTGCCGCCCTTAAGCTATATTGAGGAAAAAGAAAGCCTTGCATTTATATTGTCTCTTTCCTGATCTCAGGCAAAGCACTTTACAACAAATGAACTTTTGAAATGTAAGGCACTGTTGTAATGTAGGAAACGCAGCAACCAATTTGCGCACAGCAATACCCCACAAACAGCAATGTGATTGAAATGCAGGTTATCTTGTGATTGAGGGATATGTATTTGCCAGGACACCAGGGATAAATTTCCTCTCTATTTTTCAAAATAGTTTATGGTATATTTCACATTCACCCGAGAGGGTATGCGGGGCATGCGAAGGGTGGAACTTCCGACAGTACAGCTTTCCCTCAGTACTAGTGTCAGCCTAGATCTTGGTACTCAAGTCCCAGAGTTGAACTTGAAGTCGCAATCTCCCAACTCAGAGGCGAGAGTGGTACCACTGAGCCACGACTCTTACTCATATTCATTGACAGCCATTATAACTTGGATTTAAGGCAAGCCTTCCTTGTCCGCTATTTTGCACATGCCCTTTCTTAATGAGGAATAACTTGAAAGACTCTGTAAGTAACCCTCTGTTTCCACCTTGTGTCCATATGTGTGAGTGCTGTGTGGGTTCTAAAGTGAAGGTTATTTTTGTGTGGTTCAATTGCAGGCAAATGGATATAATGGATGGTAAACACTATTCACTGAAGAATCCAGGTTTAAAATGGCTAGGTCCCATTTATTTGCCCACGTAAACTGGTTAAATGTTGCCCCAAAATGCTGGTTAGCAGCAGGATGACACTCACAGCAGACAATTGGTATGCTTGTCCCTTGCAGCTTAATTCGCTCAGACCAGTAGCTGGAAGGACATGACAAACTAAAATGCAAATTCCTCCTTTATTTATGAACCTTAAATGTCCTGGATCCAAAGCTATGACTGGCACCTTCAAATCAACAATGGTCGAGAAATATAAATTGTACGAGTGAAGCACTAATCCTGAAATTGCACCTGGCCACTTGAAGTGGAAACATTGCAGATTTTTTAAAAAAATGCACTTTACAGAGCAGTCAATAGACTTGTCCAGGGATGAGATTTAGGAATTAAATGTAGCCAAGCTGAACTATTTTAAAATCAAATAGCGGCCTAACAAGTAAATCACTTTTCCCCCCCTCTTTATGATAACTGGTGCAGCTGTATTGCTGAGATTGTGATTACCTCGTCCCTTTTAGAGAGAGCTGCAAGCACTTTTGATCTGATTTGGTTACATCGCAGGGCACCAGAACAATAAAATCTCCTGACTTGTGGATACACTGCATAAAATATGAAGCAAGAAAACTGCAGGCTTTAAGTACCCTGAAATATTGTAGTTTTGACTGTGCAGTTTTTTGTTTCCATTTAAATACCAATATTTACAAGCCTGGCAGATCTCAAACTAACCAATTAAATGTAATAATCCTTAAATAATTGGAATTAATGGTTTGGTGCTGGTAAGAGGAAGAAATCGTGTTTAAATTTCTCCTTTATTGTCCTTCTGATAGGCAGGACAAGAAAATGACAATTATGTGTGGACATGCTTGGAAGAAAAAAGTCATTATAGACATGAGTAAACCAAGCAGAAATAGGTAACTTGATATAAAAAAGGTCAGGGGAGGAATGTGATTGTGGAGAGGAAGATGAAATTGTGGGTTCTATAATAATGTATTCAATAAAAATCAAATCTCAATTATGGTTGTTTTTTCAAACTGGAATTGCATAACAATTCATCTCCTATCCTTGCTCATCCATAAAAGATAGAAACAATATCTTCCATTATCAATTTCTGACCCATCTCTAACTCAGTATCGCGCCCCCTTCTTCCCACAACTGTGTCTATTTCTCAGTTTTGTCATTAGACACTTGTTTTAGTCTTACACTTGACAGTTGTTCCTAGTTCACTTTGAAGGCTTCTATATCTCTCAGCCAAATGCTCCTCCTGTTCTGCTGTTCTGATTTCCAAAGCTAATTATTTTCCATACATCTTTTTCTTCGTTCTCTGATTTCACGTTCTTTCCCCCTCTCTCACCACTTCCTTGTTATTTGTTTCTTTTACCCAAGTCTGCTGCCTTGTTAGGATGTTGACTGTATGATTCTCAAACTCCTGTTTAATTTGCTCCATGGCCTTGCCCTTCAGTATCTCTGTAACCTCCTCCAGCCCTATAATCACCAACACCACCCCGCCAATCCCTTCCTGTCCCTAACTCTGCGCTCCAGTTACTCACCCTTTGGCGGCTATGCTTCATCTATGCTCTGGATCTAGAATTCCCTCCTAATCCTCTCCCCTCACCCTCCTCCTTTACAGCCTCCTCAAGATCGACCTCTTTGACCAAGCCTTTGGCCACCCCTCCTAACCCCTCCTTCTTTGACAACTCCTATTTTGCTTACACTTTATGGGCAGCACGGTGGCACAGTGGTTAGCACTGCTGCCTCACAGCGCCAGGGACCCGGCTTCAATTCCCAGCTTGGGTCACTGTCTGTGTGAAGTTTGCACATTCTCCCCGTGTCTGCGTGGGTTTCCTCCGGGTGCTCCGGTTTCCTCCCACAGTCCGAAAGTGCTGGTTAGGTGCATTGACCCGAACAGACACCGGAGTGTGGCGACTAGGGGAATTTCACAGTTACTTCATTTGCAGTGTTAATGTAAGACTTATTTGTGACTAATAAATAAACTTTACTTTACCTCTCCAAATGTTCTTTTCCTAAAACAGGGAGATAAGCGTAATTTGTTGTGGAAGATTCTGAAGTTAATCTAAAATAAAATAATACCATCCCTATCATGGAGTTATAGAATTTTACAGCACAGAAAGAGGCCCTTTGGCTCATCATGTCTGTGCCAGCTATTGTCTATAACTTTTAATGAAGGGAATTTGAATACTGAGAATGAATTTATCAACTGAATGCTGATCGCCTGATGGATAATCCAGTTCATAAGAGGCAATTTGGTGTCTAGACTTTGCACTATCCTGGAATTTGTTTCCAAATTCTGTCATGCTTGGAATAAAACAGGCTGGCGAGTTGCTGTACATCTCAATGTGCAGGGCAGCTGCTGAAGGAAAGGTGAAGTAACAAAGGGAATATTTTAACATAAGTCAAAATAGGTGCGTGTTGTCTTAGTCTTGCAGTTCATGAAAATTCTCATCCTCGCTTTCAAATTCCTCTAGTCCCTCCCAAACTTTGTAATCTCTTCCAGATACACAACCCTCCAAAATATCTGCACTCCTCCAATTCTGGCCTCTTGTAAATTCCCAGTTATAATTGCTGCACTGTTGATGTTTGTGCCTTCAGTTGCAAAGGCCGCAAACACTGGAATTCTGTACTAAACCTCTCTGCCTCTTTACCTTGTGTTTCTCCTTAAAATTTACCCTTTGGACATCTGACCTAATGGGGGCTGGATTTTCTGCTCCTGTTTTAGGGGTTGTGGGATCAACAGCAGAAGTGGGAAATCCCACAACATCCCCAAAATGTTAATGCTGGTGGAATTTCCTGTAGCAATAGTTCCCAGCACCCACCAATGATGTAATGGGAATCCTGGCGTTGAATGTCTGGATCCCAATTTGAATGTGGAAATGCCGGCGTTGGACTGGGGTAAGCACAGTAAGAAGTCTCACAACACCAGGTTAAAGTCCAACAGGTTTATTTGGTAGCAAATACCATAAGCTTTCGGAGCACTGCTCCTTCGTCAGATGGAGTGGATATCTGCTCTCAAACAGTGCACAGACACAGAAATCAAGTTACAGAATACTAATTAGAATGCGAATCTCTACAACCAGCCAGGTCTTAAAGGTACAGACACTGTGGGTGGAGGGAGCATTCAACACAGGTTAAAGAGATGTGTATTGTCTCCAGACAGAACAGCTAGTGAGATTCTACAAGCCCAGGAGGCAAGCTGTGGGGGTTACTGATAATGTGACATAAATCCAACATCCCGGTTTAGGCCGTCCTCATGTGTGCGGAACTTGGCTATCAGTTTCTGCTCAGCGACTCTGCGCTGATACGCTGCAGGAAAGGATGTCCCGAGGCATGGTACATTGGGGAAACCATGCAGACGCTACGACAACGGATGAATGAACACCGCTCGACAATCACCAGGCAAGACTGTTCTCTTCCTGTGGGGGAGCACTTCAGCAGTCACGGGCATTCAGCCTTGGATCTTCAGGTAAGCGTTCTCCAAGGCGGCCTTCACGATACACGACAGTGCAGAGTCGCTGAGCAGAAACCCCCCACAGCTTGCCTCCTGGGCTTGTAGAATCTCACTAGCTGTTCTGTCTGGAGACAATACACATCTCTTTAACCTGTGTTTAATGCTCCCTCCACCCACATTGTCTGTACCTTTAAGACCTGGCTGGTTGTAGAGATTCGCATTCTAATTAGTATTCTGTAACTTGATTTCTGTGTCTGTGCACTGTTTGAGAGCAGATATCCACTCCATCTGACGAAGAAGCAGCGCTCCGAAAGCTTATGGTATTTGCTACCAAATAAACCTGTTGGACTTTAACCTGGTGTTGTGAGACTTCTTACTGTCCCAATTTGAAGACATTTGAATGTCATTATCAGGCTTTTATGCCACTGGGCACTCTGGCACTGCCAGCCTGCACACTGGCAGTACTCACTCAGCATTGGGCAGTGCCAAGGGGGTGGGGCCTGAGGGGGCAGAGCCAGACAGGGCAGACTGTTTTTGGGGGGTCCTCTGCGCACTTTGCAACAGTGATTTGTGGGAGAGGGGTAGTTTCGTCATTGATCGGTCCGGGCAGGCGGTGAAGGTTTGGGAGATGGTTCCAGGCATGGGGGTGGGTGCAAACGCCCGTGGAGCCCCCCGATAGTCGGGGCGGGGGGAAGGGGAGTGGTCGGCCACGAAGGCTGGCTATATCTGGGGGAAGTAGTCACAGGTCTCTGTGCCCACAATTCACAGAGATCTGCACATGCGCAATGGCGCCCTCTGCTGTTATTGGCCGGCTAGGTCCCACCCACTCCCCCTGCTGGCTGGAAACTGGTTTGGCCTCATTTTTTGACAGAATCAGGTAAGATTCGAATTTTAAGTCGTGAAAAAAGGGCGTTGTATTTCCCCCGTTTTTACGCTTGTTTGGCACTTAGAAATTTTTTGGTAAGATTGCCCTCAGGGTCTCTGATTGAAAGTCTCTTTTACTTTTTTTCTTATTTTGCAAATGCGGATTTGGGTGCTTAGCTTTATTGGTTGACCAATTAGTTCAAAACAAATTAAGTGTGCATACGCAAACTGAATAGTTCAGCTGTTGATGTAATTTATTTGACTCATGTACCGACTGTGTAGGCTCTGTACTTTGGGCATTTTTTTGGGTTGAAAGGGAAAACTATTAATTTTCACATAAGGTTTTCCAAATGACAGCAATATAAAATAAGACATTCGCAGTTACCTCTATCCTGTGCCCAATACACTCAGTGAGGGATCTACCGACAGCAATCTGTACAGCTCATTAATGTTGAAGTTGCTAAATTAATCCAGGTGGAGTTATTTGCTGTTGTGTAGCTTTCTGAACCACCCTAAGATTGATCCCCCTATTTGTGCTATGCAGCATGTACAAACATCCCTGAGGAACTGCTTCAGGTTGGTGAGCATATGTTGAAAATTATTCACTTTAAAATTGTTAGGTTTACACCAGCTTTTGGTTATTAACCCAGCCTGTTACTTTGGGTAATGTCAATCTACCTCCTCCTTTGTGGCTTAATTTTGTGAACTTACTCAGAATATGCTGCACACAAAAATAGCAGCAGACTGAAGGAATCACTGGCATTAGAGTTGTTGAAGATAACCCTTCTAATGCTTCCTTGAATTTATACCGACCCCTGCCTCCTATTCTCCCTTTGACCGTGCTTTTTACCCTTCTGTAGAATTTGGTCTCCCGATACCATGCTCTGTTTCTGGCTGTGTAGTCAGGTTTCCTACCCCTGGACTAGCTATGTGGAGTTCGCACATTCTCCCTGTGTCTGTGTGGGTTTCCACCGGGTGCTGTAGTTTCTTCCCACAGTCCAAAATGTGCAGTTAGGTGGATTGGCCATGCTAAATTGCCCCTTAGTGTCAGGGGGACTAGTAGGGTAAATTGGTGGAGTTACAGGGATAGGGTCTGGGTGGGATAGTCATCGGTGCAGACTTGATGAGCTAAATGGCCTCCTTCTGCATTGTAGGGATTCTATGATTCTATGACTGCAAGTTGAGGGCAGGATCCTGGGCTCATTGAAGAAGAAACTAGCGGCTGGCATGTGAAAAAGACAGATATATGGGTGGCACAGTGGTTAGCACTGCTGCCTCGCAGCCCCAGGGACTCAGGTTCAATTCTGGCCTCGGGTCACTGTCTGTGTGGGGTTTGCACTTTCTCCTCTCGTCTGCGTAGGTTTCCTCCCACAGTCCAAAAATGTGCAGGTTAGGTTGATTGGCCATGCTAAATTACTCCTTAGTGTCAGGGGGATTGGCAGGGTAAATGTGTGGGGTTATTATGAATAGGGCCTGGGTGGGATTGTGGTCGGAACAGACTCGATGGGCCGAATGGCCTCCTTCTGTACTGTAGGGATTCAGTGGTAATGGGAAGATGGTGGATTTAATTTCTGGAAGGATGAGATCAAATGGGCTTTATTCACACCAACAACATCTTACCCGGGTTCCATTCCTGGCTTGGGTCACTGTGTCGAGTTTGCATGTTCTCCCTGTGTCTGCGTAGGCTTCCTCCGGTGCTCCGGTTTCCTCCCACAATCCAAAGATGTGCAGGTTAGGTGCATTGGCCATGCTAAATTCTCCCTCAGTATACCCGAGTGTGGTGACAAGAGGATTTTCACAGTAACTTCATTGCAGTGTTAATGTAAGCATACTTGTGACTGATAAATAAGTAAACTTTTAAACTTTATATTTATCTGACACCTTTAACATAGAAAATAGCTTCTGGGGAATGTCAGAAAAACTGATGCTGAGTCAGAGAAAATACAAAAAGAAGAAGTCACAAAACTTTGTTCCAAGTGTTAGGTTTTGAACTGATCTTCTCGGAAGAGATGTAAGTGGAGAGGTTTATGAAGGAAATTCCAGAGGAACAGGGAATAAAGGCACAACCACCACTGGTGGAGAAAAAAGAAAGAGGGATACACAAGATTTTAGAGTCAGTAGAGTGAAGAATTTTGTGCAGATTGTAAGGCTGGCAAGGCATTATGAGCAAATGAGCTAGGAGCATGAGCAGGCCACTCAGCCCTTTGAGCTTGCTCCGCCATTCCATAAGAACATGGCTGATCTGACTGTAATCTCCCATCTAACCCCGATAACCTTTCACCCCCATATTTGTCAAGAATCTATCTACCTCTGCTATGAAAACATTCAAAGATTCTGCTTCCATTGCCTCTTGAGGAAGGGAGTAAAGATTCATTATCGTCTGAGAGAAAGATCTCCTCATCTCCATCTTAAATGGGCAGCCCCTTATTTTTAAACAATTTCCCCTCGTTCTAGATTCTCCCACAAGAGGAATTTTTCACCTTTGGTGCAGCACCTTATTGAATGCCTACTTGAAATTTAAGTACAGAATATCCACTGGTTCTCCTTTATCCATAGCACATGTTACTTGCTCAAAGAACTCCAATAAATTGGTTAAACATGATTTCCCAACCAGAAAACCATGTTGACTCTGCTTGATTGCCTTGAATGTTTCTAAGTGCCCTGCCATCACATCTTTAATAATGATGTGGAGATGACGGCATTGGACTGGGGTGGGCACAGTAAGAAGTCTCACAATGCCAGGTTAAAGTCCAACAGGTTTATTTGGAATCATGAGCTTTCGGAGTGCTGCTCCTTCATCAGGTGAGTTATTGGCCGAAAACCTACCACCTCGCCTGCCCCGAAATCGGAACGGGCAAGGTTCCCAGAACGGAAATCTCCATTGGCCTTGGGCGGGAATTCCCGCCTTGGAGATTTCCGTTCTGGGAACCTCGCCCGTTCCGATTTCGGGGCAGGTGAGGTGGTAGGTTTTCGGCCAATAACTCACCTGATGAAGGAGCAGCACTCCGAAAGCTCGTGATTCCGAATAAACCTGTTGGACTTTAATCTGGCATTGTGAGACTTCTTACTGTGCCCACCCCAGTCTAACGCCGTCATCCTTGGGCAGCATGGTGGCATAGTTGTTGGCACTGCAACCTCACAATGCCAGGGACCCAGGTTCAATTCCCGGCTTGGGTCACTGTCTGTGTGGAGTTTGCACATTATCCCTGTGTCTGCATGGGTTTCCTCCGGGTGCTCCAGTTTCTTCCCACAGTCCAATTATGTGCTAAATTGCCACTTAATGTCAGGAGGCTAGCAGGGTAAAGACATGGGGCCACAGGGATAGGGGCTGCGTGGTATTGAGGTGTAGACTCGATGGGCTGAATGGCCTCCTTCTGCACTGTAGGGATTCTATACCCAGTATTCTGCTAAAGTATTATAAATATTGGGGCGGCACGGTAGCACAGTGGTTAGCACTGCTGCTTCACAGCTCCAGGGACCTGGGTTTGATTCCTGGCTAGGGTCACTGTCTGTGTGGAGTTTGCACATTCTCCTCGTGTCTGCATGGGTTTCCTCCAGGTGCTCCAGTTTCGCCCTACAGTCCAAAGATGTGCGGGTGAGGTTGATTGGCCATTCTAAAAATTACCCTTAGTGTCCTAAAATGTGTAGGTTAGAGGGATTAGTGGGTAATTATGTAGGGATATGGGGGTAGGGCCTGGGTGGGATTGTCGTCGGTGCAGACTCGATGGGCCGAATGGCCTCTTTCTGTACTGTAGGATTTCCATGATTTCTTTCTATGATAATTTACGGGTGTGCCCGAGCGAGGCCATGAAATCCCACCCGATTATCTTTAATAATAGCTTCTAATACTCTTCCCTTTGACAGACATTCTGAAGAATAAGTATCTTAAATTTGAAGCATTGCTGGGGCTAGGAGTTAGACCATAAGACCATAAGACATAGGAGCAGAATTAGGCCACTCGGCCCATCGAGTCTACTCCGCCATTCAATCATGGCTGATATTTTTCTCATCCCCCATTCTCCTGCCTTTTCCCCATAACCCTGATCCCCTTATTAATCAAGAACCTCTCTATCTCTGTCTTAAAGACACTCAGTGACCTAGTTCGTGAGCAAGGGGTGATGGACAAGTGTGTAGGACTAGATGTGGGCTGGAGATCTGATAAAGCTGGCTATTGGGAAGAAGGCAAAGGCTTTGGGCCATTTCCCTCTCCAGTTCTCAGTTTTCCATTGATTTGACCTCAGTTTAGTGCCGTCCCCACAACAAAATAGCCAAAATCTGTAGCATGAGAGAAAACTGGAGGATCATGACCCGGCAGCCAGTCAGAACCCCAAGGTACTGCCCTCCCAGAATGTATATTTCTAATATGTTGTGTCTCAGTGGAACAATTGGCAGTCTGGTTTATTTACTGGTGCATGCTGAGTGTAAATATGCTGCACCCTCTGAGTTATCAACTGAGGGGCCATTGAATAGCTGTCTGCAAGCATTCTTCTGATTTAAACACTTATGGTGTAGTGCCAGGATATTGAGTCTTTCATAGAGTCATCGAATTACTACAGTGCAGAAAGAGGCCATTCGGCCCATCGAGCCTGCACCAACAACAATCCCACCCCGGCCCTATCCCCGTAACCCCCCAGATTTACCCTGCCAATCTCCCTGACACTAAAGGGCAATTGAGCATGGCCAATCAACCTAACCTGCACATCTTTGGACTGTGGGAGGAAACCAATTCACCCGGAGGAAACCCACGCGGTCACGGGGAGAACGTGCAAACTCCACACAGACGGTGACCCAAGGCTGGAATTGAACCCGGGTCCCTGGTGCTGTGAGATAGCAGTGCCAAACTGTGCCCCTGTCCCACCCCTTTGTCACCAGCGACTAACTTTCCTCATGTTGTTCTTCTGTTCCACTTAAGAAAGCCACATTCCAACACACACGCACTCTCTCACACACACACACACACTCTCTCACACACACACACACACTCTCTCACACACACACACACACACTCTCTCACACACACACACACACTCTCTCACACACACACGCTTGGTTGTTAATTTTTTTTTGGATCTACAATATAGAACCATTTTCTTCCAGTCCTATTGCAAGTAACAGCTTTACTTAAAGTATTTTATTGATCGTAATACAAAAGCAAAGCATTGTGGATGCGGTAAACACTCAGCAGGCCAGGCAGCATCTGTGGAGAGATAGTTCTGTTTCTCTCTCCAACATTAACGTGTCTGCTGACAGACCGGCCAGCACACTCATCGAGGTTTTAACCACAGTTGGGTACTGACATGTTATAGCTGAATGACATTGGAGGATATTTTTTTAATGAGACATCATGGATCCAAATGCAGTAACTTCCTCACCCACCCTTTTAATAATAAAATCTCGAACTTAGCAAATTTATTCAGTCAGCAGCTTGTTTTTATTGATGCATGGGGTTTGAGTGCGCTGGCAAGGCCAGCATTTATTGCCCATCCCTAATCGTCCTTGAACATGTGGTGGTGAGTCGACTTCTAGAACCGCTGCAGTCCATGTGGTGTAGGTACATCCACAATGCTGTTAGGAAGGGAGTTCCAGGATTTTGATCAAGCAGACTGCTTTGTTTTAGATCATGTCAAGCTCCTTGAAGCTGTACTCCTCGAGGCAAGGGGAGAGCAGTCTATCACACTCCTTACTTTTGATTTATTATTATCATATGTATTAGTGTACAGGGAAAATATTGTTTCTTGCACGCCATACAGACAAAGCAAACCTTACATAGAGAAGGTAAGGAGAGGGTGCAGAATGGAGTGTTACAGTCACAGCTAGAGTGTTAATAGAGCATAGTTAGAGAGTTTAAAAGAGAATAGAATAAGAGTAAGAGATGGAATTAGAGGGTATGCTGGACACAGCTTGCAAGGAACTGCCTTGCTCTGGCGTCATCTTGGAAAATCTTGCGCCTTATAGATTGTGGACAGGTTTTGGAGAGGAAGGAGATGAATTACTTTCCACAGAATTCCCAATCTCTGATCCGTGGCCCCCACAGTGTTTATTTTGCTGGTCCAGTTATGTTTTTGGCCAGTTGTAATTCCCAGGATGTTGCTGGTGGGGGCTTCAGTGATGGTAATGCCATTGAATATCAAAAGGAGTGATTATATTCTCTCTTGTTGGAGATGGTCATTGCTTAGAGTGACTCAGCGGATGAAGAAGTGGCGCTCTGAAAGCTCGTGATTCCAAATCAACCTGTTGGACTTTAACCTGGTGTTGTGAGACTTCTTACTGATTTATTATTGTCACATGTATTAGTGTACAGTGAAAAGTATTGTTTCTTGCGTGCTATACAGACAAAGCATACCGTACATAGAGAAGGAAAGGAGAGAGTGCAGAATGTAGTGTTACAGTCATAGCTAGGGTGTAGAGAAAGATCAACTTAATACGAGGTAGGTCCCTTCAAAAGTCTGACAGCAGCAGGAAAGAAGCTGTTCTTGAGTCGGTTGGTACGTGACCTCAGACTTTTGCATCTTTTTCTCAATGGAAGAAGATGGAAGAGAGAATGTCTGGGGTGTGTGGGGCCCTTGATTATGCTGGCTACTTTTCCAAGGCAGCGGGAAGTGTAGATAGAGTCAGTGAATCATAGAAATCATAGAAACCCTACAGTACAGAAAGAGGCCATTCGGCCCATCGAGTCTGCACCGACCACAATCCCACCCAGGCCCTACCCCCATATCCCTACATATTTTACCTGCTAATCCCTCTAATCTACGCATCCCAGGACACTAAGGGGAAATTTTTTAGCATGGCCAATCAACCTAACCCGCACTGGACTGTGGGAGGAAACCGGAGCACCCGGAGGAAACCCACGCAGACACGAGGAGAATGTGCAAACTCCACACAGACAGTGACCCAAGCCGGGAATCGAACCCAGGTCCCTGGAGCTGTGAAGCAACAGTGCTAACCACTGTGCTACCGTGCCGCCCCCACTGTGCTACCGTGCCGCCCCCACTGTGCTACCGTGCCGTCCATTACATATACCAGGGAGGCTGGTATATGTAATGGACTGCGCTATGTTCACAACCCTTTGTAGTTTGTTGCAGTCTTGGACAGAGCAGGAGCCATACCAAGCTGTGATGCACCTGGAAAGGATACTATCAATGGTGCATCTGTAAAAATTGGTGAGTGTCGTAGTGGACATGCCGAATTTCCTTAGCCTCCTGAAAAGGTAGAGGTGTTGGTGGGATTTCTTAACTATACTGTTGGCGTGGGGGGACCAGGACAGGTTGTTAGTGATCTGGACACTTCGAAACTTGAAGCTCTCGACCATTTTCACTTCATCCCTGTTGATGTAGACAGGGACATGTCCTTCACTATCCTTCCTGTAGTCAATGACAATCTTCGTTTTACTGACATTGAGGGAGAGATTATTATCGTCACACCACTTCAACAGATTTTCTCTTTCCTGTACTCCATCTCATCATTGTGTGAGATCTGACCCACTACAGTGGTATCATCAACAAACTTGAAAATCGAATGGCTTCCTTCAGTAGGATTATTCTCTGGCTGGTTGGATCCCACGCAAACACACCCTAGCTGGAGTCAATGACTTCCGGGAAGGGGATACGCAAAAGTGTAAAGATATACACAATCGTACCAGTTCTTCAAGAAATACGGATATTTAATACTAGGGATGATATCAGTATAAATGGCTGTTTTATTCTGTTTGCAATGGAGGCTACATAAGTATAAGTCTTGCACGTTTTGTCTTACACCCAGCTGTGTATTGTGTGTCACTGCAATGCAAGTGCCACAAATACCTGTCTAGGCCACCTGCGTTGTGCCTTGAAACGGAAGTATGTCTGTCCCTCATCATCTCCTAAATTATGCATAAACTGCCATTGTTTTCATACATATTTAATTACTTTCCAGCTGTCTGCATTTATTTTTGCAGCATATTTTTTTTAATGAGTGTTTTGTTCTATTGATTAACCTCTGCAAAAGGTCAAGGCAAAAGACCACCAAGGCTGATGATGGTAGGGGAGAAGATGCAGTAAATCAGGAAGTGGCAGAAAGACCAAGGGTGTTCAGTTTTTAAAAAAACTTTTGTTCTCCATTGAGTTTCGTATGAAAAGCTAGGAAACTCCTTAAGATAGTCATGGATTTTTTAATCATTTCATAACAGCTGTACATGAGGGTGAAAGAGATTAGGGGTCTTTGTAGATTTGATATTGAGCATATCTTCCAACAGTATAACAATGCTGAACTATTTACTAAAGCACTAGCAGAGACCTGTGAAACAGTTACAGTCAAATTAATATCTCGCGACTCTTCAGATACTGAAGCAGTCTATGTCCATTTGCAAGCAGTGCTAACTAATGTACCACTGTGACACCCCTTTGTCATCAGCTAACGTTCCTCATGTTGTTCTTCTGCTCCATTTAAGAAAGCCACATTCAAACACACACACACACACAGACACACACACACTTGGGGCCCAATCTTGTTGGCCGTTCACGACACAATCCTGCTTCTGCCCATCGGATTCTCAGGCGGGATTGACAGGGTCAATATTGAGAGGTTGTTTCTCCTTGTGGGAGAGTCTCGGACCAGAGGGCATAATCTTAGAGTAAGAGGTCGACCATTTAAGTCAGAGATGAGGAAGAATTTCTTCTCTCAGAGGGGAGTGAATCCGTGTAATTCTTCACCGCAGAGGACTGTAGAGGCTGGGTCATTAAGTATGTTCAAGGCTGAGATGGCCAGATTTTCAATCAGTAAGGGAATCATGGGTTATGGGGATGAAGCGGGAAAGTATAGTTGAGGATTACATCAGATCAGTCATGATCTCATTGAATGGCGGAGCAGACTCAATGGGCTGAATGGCCTACATCTGCTCATATGTCTTATGGTCTAACTAGGACAGCAGAAGGGCGAACTTGAGGTGGTTAATGCACATCTTGCTCCCAGAATCTTCACACAGGGCGGGGCACGATGTTCTCTTTTGTTTTGGATGTTTAAAAGCAAGGCCAGCAAATTGGGAAATATGGAAAAGGCTGCAACAGAGTCTTTTTTGGTGAGCCTCTGAGGGAGTGGGGAAGAGAAATCTGGACTTTGCATTGTGGATCTTCTGAGCATGCAGGTCGGAACTGAACGATCACAGGTCTGAGTTTGGATAACACAGGCCAAACTTGGGTTTTAAATGCCTATTGATTGTAGGAGGAAGTGAAGGTGGTTTTGTGAAGCGGAAGTCGTGTCTCACTAACTTGATTGAGTTTTTTGAGGAAGTGACGAAGATGGTTGATGAGGGTAGGGCAGTGGATGTTGTCTACATAGACTTCAGTGAGGCCTTTGACAAGGTCCCTTGTGACAGACTGGTACAGAAGATGAAGTCACACAGGATCATAGGTGAGCTGGCAAGATGGATACAGAACTGGCTTGGTCATAGAAAGAAGTTTAACAACACCAGGTTAAAGTCCAACAGGTTTATTTGGTAGCAAAAGCCTTTTGCTACCAAATAAACCTGTTGGACTTTAACCTGGTGTTGTTAAACTTCTTACTGTGTTTACCCCAGTCCAATGCCGGCATCTCCACATCTTGGTCATAGAAGACAGAGTGTAGCAGTGGGAGGGTGCATTTCTGAATGGAGGGCTATAACTAGTGGTGTTTCTCATGGGACCTTTGCTGTTTGTAATATATATAAATAATTTGAAGGAAAATGTAGCTGGTTTGATTAGTGAGTTTGCGGACGTCACAAAGATTGGTGGAATTGCGGATGGCGCTGAGGACCGTCAGACGATACAGCAGGAGGGTGATGGGTGCCTGGAACTTGCTGCCGGGGGAGGCAGTGGAAGCAGATACGATAGTGGCTTTTAAGGGGCGTCTTGAAAATACATGAATAGGATGGGAATAGAGGGATACGGTCCCCAGAAGGGTAGGGGGTTTTAGTTCAGACGGGCAGCATGGTCGGTACAGGCTTGGAGGGCTGAAGGGCCTGTTCCTGTGCTGTAATTTTCTTTGTTCTTTGAAGGGAAGACTGAGTTAGTTAAAGGATTATACAATTTGTAAAACCTGGGAAACAGAGAAGTTAGAATAGGAAAATATTTTTTGGTTCTTGATTTCAATTGGGGGAAATTGAGGGACTGGTCAAAAAGAAAAGAGAGGCGTACATTAGGTCCAGGCAGCTAAAAACGGAGGGAGCTCTGGAGGAATACAAAGAAAGTAGGAAAGAACTCAAATGAGGAATTAGAAGGGCGAAAAGGGGTCATGAAATGTCCTTGGCAGACAGGATTAAGGAGAATCCCAAGGCATTTTATTCATATGTTAGGAACAAAAGGGTTGTCAGGGAAAAAAATCAGACCTCTCAGGGACAAAAGTGGGGAATTATGCTTAGAGCCCAAAGAAGTAGGGGAGATCCTAAATGAATACTTTGCGTCGGTATTCACAAAGGAGAGGGATGTGTTGACTGGGAGTGTCTCGGAGGGGAGTGTTGAACCGTTAGAGAAAATCTTCATTGCAAGGGAGGAAGTGTTAGGTTTTTTAGAGAATATAAAGACTGACAAATCCCCAGGGCCTGATGGAATCTATCCAAGGCTGCTCAGGGAGACGAGAGATGAAATTGCTGGGCCTCTGACGCAAATCTTTGTCTCGTCACTGAACACAGGTGAGGTCCCAGAGGATTGGAGGATAGCTAATGTGGTCCCATTATTTAAGAAGGGTAGGAAGGATAACCCGGGTAATTATAGGCCGGTGAGCTTGACGTCCGTGGTAGGGAAGTTGTTGGAGAGGATTCTTAGAGATAGGATGGATGCGCATTTAGAAAGGAATAAACTAATTAACGATAGTCAGCATGGTTTTGTGAGAGGGAGGTCATGCCTCACTAACCTGGTGGAGTTTTTTGAAGAAGTGACTAGAATGCTTGACGAGGGAAGGGCCGTGGATGTCGTCTATATGGACTTTAGTAAAGTGTTTGACAAAGTCCCTCATGGTAGGTTGATGCAAAAGGTTGGATTTCATGATATAAAGGGGGAGGTGACTAGATGGGTGGAGAACTGGCTTGGTCACAGAAGACAGAGGGTGGTAGTGTAAGGGTCTTTTTCCGGCTGGAGGCCTGTGACTAGTGGTGTTCCGCAGGGCTCTGTATTGGGACCTCTGCTGTTTGTGATTTATATAAATGATCTGGAAGAAGGTGTAACTGGGGTGATCAGTAAGTTTGCGGACAACACGAAATTGGCTGGACTTGCAGATAGTGAGGAACATAGTCAGAGGCTACAGATGGATATAGATAGGCTGGAAATTTGGGCAAAGAAATGGCAGATGGAGTTCAATCCAGATAAATGCGAAGTGATGCATTTTGGTAGAGCTAATGTAGGGGGAGCTATACGATAAATGGCAGAACCATAAAGGGTGTAGATACGCAGAGGGACCTGGGTGTGCAAGTCCACAGATCCTTGAAAGTGACGTCACAGGTGGAGAAGGTGGTGAAGAAGGCATATAGCATGCTTGCCTTTATAGGACGGGGCATAGAGTATAAAAGTTGGGGTCTGATGTTGCAGATGTATAGAACGTTGGTTCGGCCGCATTTGGAATACTGCGTCCAGTTCTGGTCGCCACACTACCAGAAGGGCGTGGAGGCTTTAGAGAGAGTGCAGAGGAGGTTTACCAGGATGTTGCCTGGTATGGAGGGGCTTAGTTATGAGGAGAGATTGGGTAAACTGGGGTTGTTCTCACTGGAAAGACGGAGGATGAAGGGAGACCTAATAGAGGTGTATAAAATTATGATAGGATAGATAGGGTGAACGGTGGGAAGCTTTTTCCCAGGTCGGTTGTGACTTTCATGAGGGGTCATAGGTTCAAGGTGAAGGGGGGGAGGCTTAACACGGATATCAGAAGGACGTATTTTACACAGAGGGTGGGGGAGGCCTGGAATGCGCTGCCAGGCAAGGTGGTGGAGGCGGACACACTGGGAACGTTTAAGACTTATCTAGATAGCCACATGAACGGAGTGGGAATGGAGGGATACAAAAGAATGGTCTAGTTTGGACCAGGGAGCGGCGTGGGCTTGGAGGGCCGAAGGGCCTGTTCCTGTGCTGTATTGTTCTTTGTTCTTTGTTCAGCACTGTTGGGATGGACAATTCAGGAGCAACATTCGGAAGCAATCCAGAGGAGTGCTGACTTGAATAGTGTTCAGTAAATAGAGACAAAAATGTAACCAAGAGAGAAACTTGAGGCTATTTAAATTGGATTAAATTCCTTAAATTAATTTAAATAAAATTAAGCTAAATTAAATCAATTTAATTAAATGAGGGTGACTGAAGCTAACCTGCTACCTGGTATAAGTTAATATAGAATAGCTTCTGGGATTTACAGAGCTTGTGACTGCCTGTTGACACAAAGGGCAATGTCATCTCACTTAAAGCCGAAAGTACACTTCATACGGCTTGAATATTGGCCTGTGCTGAAACATCAGCAGTGAGGCTTCAGGTGAAATGAGTCCCTGAATCACGACATCTTTGCTATTACAGCTGAATGTTATTTATATACACTGATGTGAGGATTCAAGTCATTGGAACAGTCAGTGATTAGGAAGGCAAATGGACTGTCAAAGTCAAAGGTAATTGGAATAGGCGGAATGTGGTCCAGAATTTTCAGAATGGGGGGGATGCACCATCTGATTGGTTGGTTGTTAGGTGCTTTGGAACATCCTGTTAACAAACTTAACTTTCCCTTTGTTTATTCTTTTGTTCTGTATCATTTCTGTAAACACGACAAGAACACAGTACCTCACCAGACTGAAGGAGGTACAGGGAAATATAAAAGAGGTGGAGATGCTGGCATTGGACTGGCTGGGCACAGTAAGAAGTCTCACACCTTCTTACAATTGGAGAAGACTCCACTCACCTGATGAAGGAGCAGCGCTCCGAAAGCTCGTGATTCCAAATAAACCTGTTGAACTTTAACCTGGTGTTGTGAGACTTCCCACTATAGATATAAAAGAGTAATGGTCCCCGCTATAGATATAAAAGAGTAAGGTCCCCCATGGTCGGCTTATGATGAAAGTGAGGAGGTGTGGGATAGAGGGAAAGTTGGCCGATTGGATAGGTAACTGGCTGTCTGATCGAAGACAGAGGGTGGTGGTGGATGGAAAATTTTCGGATTGGAGGCAGGTTGCTAGCGGAGTGCCGCAGGGATCAGTGCTTGGTCCTCTGCTCTTTGTGATTTTTATTAATGACTTAGAGGAGGGCGCTGAAGGGTGGATCAGTAAATTTGCTGATGACACCAAGATTGGTGGAGTAGTGGATGAGGTGGAGGGCTGTTGTAGGCTGCAAAGAGACATAGATAGGATGCAAAGCTGGGCTGAATAATGGCAAATGGAGTTTAACCCTGATAAATGTGAAGTGATTCATTTTGGTAGGACTAATTTAAATGTGGATTACAGGGTCAAAGGTAGGGTTCTGAAGACTGTGGAGGAACCGAGAGATCTTGGGGTCCATATCCACAGATCTCTAAAGGTTGCCACTCAAGTGGATAGAGCTGTGAAGAAGGCCTATAGTGTGTTAGCTTTTATTAACAGGGGGTTGGAGTTTAAGAGCCGTGGGGTTATGCTGCAACTGTACAGGACCTTGGTGAGACCACATTTGGAATATTGTGTGCAGTTCTGGTCACCTCACTGTAAGAAGGATGTGGAAGCGCTGGAAAGAGTGCAGAGGAGATTTACCAGGATGCTGCCTGGTTTGGAGGGTAGGTCTTATGAGGAAAGGTTGAGGGAGCTAGGGCTGTTCTCTCTGGAGCGGAGGAGGCTGAGGGGAGACTTAATAGAGGTTTATAAAATGATGAAGGGGATAGATAGAGTGAACGTTCAAAGACTATTTCCTCGGGTGGATGGAGCTATTCCAAGGGGGCATAACTATAGGGTTCGTGGTGGGAGATATAGGAAGGATATCAGAGGTAGGTTCTTTACGCAGAGAGTGGTTGGGGTGTGGAATGGACTGCCTGCAGTGATCGTGGAGTCAGACACTTTAGGAACATTTAAGCGGTTATTGGATAGGCACATGGAGCACACCAGGATGATAGGGAGTGGGATAGCTTGATGTTGGTTTCAGATAAAGCTCGGCACAACATCGTGGGCCGAAGGGCCTGTTCTGTGCTGTACTGTTCTATCTATGTTCTAATGTGTATGGAGATAGAAAGGACAAAGCATCAGTGATTGAGATCAACACACAATGTCTGGCTAAACACCACCACTTGCAAGCTCCCCTCCAGGTCGCACGCCATCTTGAATTGAAAATATATCGCCAATCCTTCACTGTTGCTGGGTCAGAAATCCTGGAATTGCCTTCCTAACTGCACTGTGAGTGTACCTATACCTCAAGGATTTCAGCTGATCAAGCAGGCAGCTCATTACCACCTTTTCAAGGACAATTAGTAATGGGCAACATAACCTGACCCAGCCAGCAATATGAACAAAAGAGACACAGTAGTTTTCTGCCACAGAGAATGTGGTGACAATAGAATGGTACTTTTCACAATTTAATCCAGATTCATTTACTGCCTCCATCCTCCCTGTATGTCCCACCCTCCTCTCCCCTCCCCATTTTAACCTTTCCAGTTGTACATTCATTCAAGTCCCACTCAGTATCGCCCTTCACACAGTGTTGTTTCAAGCAGACAAATTCTACTCTCAGCCACAACCACTGTGCACAAAACAAGTTTCTATCAACAGCAATGCGATACATGCCCTGTTTTGGTGATGGTTGTTGAGGGATGCTTCTCCTTAGACAGACACTCAGGCTTGAGTGTGACTTGCTTACACTCTGGTTTATTGGGTTCTGAGATGGTTGGTCAGTCCAATGTGCAGACTCTGCCATATGTGGATTAGGTGGTGCTTGGAGGGTTTGATAGATGGGTTGTTGGGAAGTCTGTGCACTTTCTCCAAGGCTTCGATTTTATCTCTGCAATGAAGTCTCTCAATGTGTTGATGCTTTCCAAAATGCACCTTCTTCATTTTAGTCAGTAGCAAGCCCATGAGTCAGATGGCTTGTTTGATCTCTTCAGGGATGCTTTGAGGACATCCTGAAAGTATTTCCGCTATTGCCCTGAGAGTCTCCTGCCATGACCGAGTTGCGAGTGGAGCAGTTACTCCAGGAGTCTGGTGTCAGGCATATGAACGGAGATGCTTTTGAGTGATTACTGCCTCAATGCCGGGCAAGTTGACTTGGGAGAGGATGCTGCTATTGGACTGTCTTTGGTGGACCTTGTGAAGATACCACTAATAGTACTTCTCCAGTATTTGGAGGTGCCTGTTGTAGGTTGTCCAAGAATACAGGAGTGCAGGGACCACTGCTGCTCGGTAAACCATAATCTCAACCTTGGGTTTGAGATCTTGCTTCTCAAATACACTTCAGTCAGCCAAAGGCTTAGTTGATACATTGGAGGCAAATAAAAATTTCATCATTCACTTCTACCTTCATTGTGAGGAGGCCCCCAAAAAAGCAGAAGATGAAAATCCATGGGAACTTTTACATTGAGGACTTTGGTTTAAGGTCTCATCTAAAAGACAGCATCTCTGTTAATGTCAGTCTAGTTTATGTGCTCAGGTGCTAGAGTGGGGTGTGAACCTACAATCTTCTGATTCAGAGGTCATTTGTCTCCATTCATTCGCCTGCTGATACTTTTGGAAACGGATAGCAGGCACTGAAGGCATGCCCTCACATTCTGGTATATACAGTAGACCAACGTAGAAAGTGTAGGCAGGAGGATAAGGTTGGAAAAATCTGACAGTTGAAAAGATTTGAAGACTGGTGAAATAACACCCCACCTCTTTAAGCAAGAGTTTTAAAGTTTACTTATTAGTGTCACAAGTCGGCTTCCATTAATACTGCAATGAAGTTACTGTGAAAATCCCCTAGTTGCCACAGTCCGGCACCTGTTCGGGTACACTGAAAATTTAGCATGGCCAAATCACCTAACCAGCACGTGTTTTGGACTGTGGGAGGAAACCGGAGCATCCGGAGGAAATCCACGCAGACACGGGGAGAACGTGCAGACTCCACACAGATAGTGACCCAAACTGGGAATTGAACCCAGGTCCCTGGTGCTAACCACCGTGCCGATTGTACAGCTTAGAGTTTGGGACGCAAAGAAGTGTAAATATGATTTTTAAAAACATGACACAACTTTGTCTGTTTAGTACTGTTGAGTAATAATTCTTTAGTACTTGACTTACCCACTTATATAAGCATTAGTAAAACAATAGCCAGCCTTCATTGTTCTACCAGTGTGTGAAGTCATGCAGTAAATTACATTCATTCAATTAACTGACTGCAGATGAAGAATTACAAGCGCACATAATTGCAATTTCAGTTTCCAAGATATCCTGATCTCGCCTTTGTGAAAACTTTTAATTATTCACCCAAAAATGTACAATTGAGGAATTGTTCTGTTTAAAATCTGCACTAAAGTAACATTTTTTTTCTCATTTTCTGCCCTCTCCAATCCTGGTTCACGAGATGGGAGTTCCATAAATATGGCAGTTCTTTGGCACCTCGTTCATGTTGCCATTTTCAGGTGTCAGCTCAGGTGACTAGTGTGCCATGTTGGAGGGACAATCTTCCTTTGCCCAGATCTATCCTCACTCAACATCGACACATGCACCAGATGTCTCAAAGTAGCAACCAAGAGTTGGAACCTTTTCTGAATTCCGCCACAGTCCAGAGGCGAATATAGATATAACCCACATATAGAAACATAGGAGCAGGAGGAGGCCATTTGGCCCTTCAGGCCTGCTCCGCCATTCATCATGATCATGGCTGATCATCCAACTCAATAACCTAATCCTGCTTTCTCCCCATAACCTTTGATCCCATTCACCTCAACTGCCATATCTAGCCGCCTCTTGAATACATATAGTGATATAATAAGTCCTAACTAGAATGGAAAAGATTGAGTGATTTCCCCCCTCAGTCATGCCTGGAGGCCGCAATGCTTTACGTGACTGACTCTGAACATATGCACCAAATTTGAATTATCCTCCACTCAGTGCACCTTGCATTGGGAATAATTATTTATAATACGTAACTATCCTCCACTGACTACATTTTGCAGATAAATTATCTAGATTCTGCCAGGAGACATTGTTGTGATTATGTAATAAGTTCAATTTTCTTTTGAAAAATAGATTTTTTAAAATGGCATTTAAAAATAGACTCTGTTTGCTGAGTAAATAATCTGTATTGCTATGTCCTGCCATAACTCCCACCTGACCTTGCCTCCAACTCATTGGCTTGACATGATGGTCATAGAATCAACAGTGCAGAAGGAGGCCATTTGGCCCATCGAGCCTGCACCGACAACAGTCCCAGCCAGATCCTGTCCTATGCCCGTAATCCCACGCCCTTCTAATCCCTCTGACAATAAGGGGCAATTTATCTTGGCCAATCAACCTAACCCGCACATATTTGGATTGTGGGAGGAAACCAGAACAGCGGGAGGAAATCCACGCAGTCACGGGGAGAACGTGCAAACTCCACACAGACAGTCACCCGAGGCCGGAATTGAACCCGGGTCCCTGTTGCTGTGAGGCAGCAATGCTAACCACTGTGCCACCATGCCGCCCCAGTGTCAGTATGGTGTCAGTATTCACTCCTGTAAATTTTCAGTTTTCCCAAGTGTTACCCCAAACAAAATATTGCTATCCAGCATTGCAGGTTACATGTTTGTGGGTTGAAGCTAGAGTTGGAAATTTAGGATTTCCATCAAATGAAATATATTTTTTCCACAAGGTGAGAAAAATCAGCTTATATTTCTAATTGCATTAAATGTATATTTACCCTCTGATTCCCACAATTTGCCTGGGTTTTGGTATGCCGAGCTTTGGCCAAAAAGGTCGTGCTGGTTGCCTGATTTTTAAGTTTCCACAATTGACAAGATGGTTTATTTTAAAAAACTGAGAGGAGCACTCTCTCAAACAGAATCACTTGTACTTCAATACGTTGACACCTTAGTATCTATAAACATGTCCGTGTTGTCACTAAGATTAATGTATAGTGGGGGGATTAATGGACGTTGTAAGGATTGCAGGAGATTTGTGCCAGTGATACCTCTGACACAGATGAAGCCAGCGTGCCAGACGGAAGCTTGCAGGATTAACCTAAGCAGTCCTACCTAATGCTTTGTAACACCCAGCACAAGTAATTATGAACGGTTGATATCAGTACACAGCAGAGGTGCTCAATCACACGACTGCTTAGGGAAAAAAGAAACTGGGAAAACATGGACATCAGAAATCGGTCACCCAGAGGACTTAGAACAATGATAGAGCAGTGACTGTTTTCGCAAAAAACGTGATTGTCAGGAATGCTTATGTTAGAAAAAGATTCATCCCAGATAATGTGCTATTTGCTTAGTTGTATCTCACTGGGCAAGGATTTGTCAGTATCTACTGCTGATCATAAACATGCAGTTTATTTGTCTTATTCATATTGGATATCTGAGACTGATGTTAATTTTTGTAGCATTCCAGAGGAGTATGCAGAGGAAAAGGAGTCACAGACCCACTGGCTTAGGTTTTCACTCTTTAAAAATGGCGGCTGGGTCCCGATTCTGGGATTCCCGACCCCATTTCGATTTTCCGGAGTGGCATTACAGGGTGTGGGCTAGTTTCTGCCAAATGCCTACACACCTGAGCTGGCCAGTTCCATTGAGGGAATAGGTATGACCTACCCTTCCGCAGGCTTCATGAAGCCGGCCCAGGTTTTTAAAGTTTTGTGATTCACAATTCTTCAGAAGAGCTGTAAACCCCAGTCTGCATCAGGGGACTGTTTAAAAGGTGGGTTCAAAAGGCCCTCCTCATGCCTGCCATGCCAAGGTAAGGCCCATCCACCCAACCCTATGACCCCTATGCCACACCATGGTGCTTCCACAACCATTTACCAACTATACACTGTTTAGAAGCAATGACCTCTACAGTGACTGCAGGATGTGTTAAAAAAAGTTTCAGAAAAAGCCATTAATTAATAATTTAAAAAAAACTCTTTTCACTACAGCCCAATAAATGTTAATCATCAGAACCTTTAAAGTATCAATAACAGAAGCCAGAAGTCCTTGAAACCACTTAACCTTGTGTAAATAAACATTGTGCAATTGACAGTGGAGATCAGAGAGCCAGAAGTGTCAGTCAAGTAATGTTTTGCCTGCCGTGCAGCTGTTTCCACAGGAGTAATTGATGTCAGTGCTCTGAGCCAAGCTGACACCATGATTAATGGGGACAATCCCTACCTCAGCTCCCATCTCAGTTTCCTCTCGATGTGTCCACAAGTGCCATGGCTGCACAAATGATGTCCAATATTAGCCCTGTTTGTTCTGCAATCCCAGTCATATAGATAAATTCTATTCCCATTACCAATATAACAAGAAAATACCTGAAATAATCAGCGGGTCAGGCTTTAAAGATGATCAACTTAACAACAACAACAACAATAATTTTTTTTAGATTGAAAAATATGCGAGCCAGTGAATTGAAAACTCTTCAGTAACTTTAGTTCCATCTGTGCTTGCTGAAAAGTCATCTTCAGATGACTGCTGCTGAGTTTCTAACACCTGTTTCAGATCTGTTAAGTGTTTTGCTTGATTTTTACCTAATTCTTGCGTTCCTGTGCCCCTCACTAGCCATTTATTTCCTGTCTGAAGGTGTTGGCTCTTGCTGCAGTGTGGACGCACAAATGCCAATGTTCCTCTCTGGCCATTCATGGTGGGCGATCCTATCCACTGAGCAGAAAAAGCTGAAACTGATCATGTTCCCACCTCCTGTGTGCAGTTCTGATCACCCTATTATAGAAAGGATATTATTAAACTAGAAAGAGTGCAGGAAAGATTTACTAGGATGCTACCGAAACTTGATGGTTTGAGTTATAAGGAGTGGCTGGGTAGACTGGGACTTTTTTCTCTGGAGTGTAGAAGGCTGAGGGGTGATCTTATAGAGGTCTATAAAATAATGAGGGACATCGATCAGCTAGATAGTTAATATCTTTTCCCAAAGGTAGGGGAGTCTAAAACTAGAGGGCATAGGTTTAAGGTGAGAGGGGAGAGATAGAAAAGTGTTCAGAAGGGGAATTTTTTTACTCAGAGGGTAGTGAGTATCTGGAACAAGCTGCCAGAGGCAGTAGTGGAGGTAGGTATAATTCTGTCTTTTAAAACGCATTTAGACAGTTACATGGGTAAGATAGGTATAGAGGGATATGGGCCAAATGCAGGCAATTGGGATTAGTTTTGGGATTTAAAAAAGGGTGGCATGGACAAGTTGGGCTGAAGGGTCTGTTTCCATGCTGTAAACATAAGAACATAAGAACACAAGAAATAGGAGCAGGAGTAGGCCATCTGGCCCCTGGAGCCTGCCCCGCCATTCAACAAGATCATGGCTGATCTGAAGCGAATCAGTTCCACTTACCCGCCTGCTCCCCATATCCCCTAATTCCCTTATCGATCAGAAAACTATCTACCCGTGATTTAAACATATTCAGCGAGGTAGCCTCCACCACTTCAATGGGCAGAGAATTCCAGAGATTCACTACCCTCTGAGAGAAGAAGTTCCCCCTCAACTCTGTTCTGAACCGGCCCCCCCTTATTTTGAGGCTGTGCCCTCTAGTTCTGGTTTCCCTTCTAAGTGGAAAGAATCTCTCCACCTCTACCCTATCCAGCCCCTTCATTATCTTATATGTCTCTATAAGATCACCCCTCATCCTTCTAAACTCCAACGAGTACAGACCCAATCTGTTTAATCTCTCCTCATAAGCTACACCCCTCATCTCCGGTATCAACCTGGTGAACCTTCTCTGCACTCCCTCCAAGGCCAATATATCCTTTCGCAAATAAGGGGACCAAAACTGCACACAGTACTCCAGTTGCGGCCTCACCAGTGCCTTGTACAGTTGCAGCAAGACCTCCCTGCTTTTATATTCTATCCCCCTCGCGATAAAGGCCAACATTCCATTCGCCTTCTTGATCACCTGCTGCACCTGCAGACTGAGTTTTTGCGATTCGTGCACAAGGACCCCCAGGTCCCTCTGCACAGTCGCACGATGTAATTTTTCTCCATTTAAATAATATTCCAATTTACTATTATTTCTTCCAAAGCGGATAACCTCACATTTGCTAACGTTATATTCCATCTGCCAGATCCTCGCCCACTCGCTCAGCCTATCCAAATCTCTCAGCAGACTTTCCGCGTCCTCCACGCAATTCGCTTTCCCACTCACCTTCGTGTCATCAGCAAACTTGAATACCCTAGATTCAGTCCCCTCCTCCAGATCATCTATGTAAATTGTAAACAATTGAGGCCCCAGCACCGATCCCTGCGGCACGCCACTGGTCACCAACTGCCAACCAGAAAAGCACCCATTTATCCCAACTCTCTGCTTCCTGTTAGATATGATGTGGAGATGCCGGCGTTGGACGGCGTTGTCTCCAGACAAGACAGCCAGTGAAACTCTGTGGGGGTTACAAATAGTGTGACATGAACCCAATATCCCGGTTGATTGTGTTTGTGAACAGAATTCCCACTCACCTGAAGAAGGGGCTTGCAGCTCCGAAAGCTTGTGTGGCTTTTGCTACCAAATAAACCTGTTGGACTTTAACCTGGTGTTGTTAAACTTCTATCCTGTTAGATAGCCAATCCCCAATCCACACCAACACCTTACCCCTAACTCCGTGTACCCCAATCTTCTGCAGCAACCTTTTGTGAGGCACCTTATCAAACGCCTTCTGGAAATCTAAAAACACCACATCCACCGGTTCCCCTCTGTCAACCGCACTAGTGACATCTTCATAAAAGTCCAGGAGATTCGTCAAACACGACTTTCCCTTCATGAATCCATGCTGCGTCTGCTTGATCGAACCATTCTTATTCAGGTGCTCTGTTATTTCCTCCTTAATAATGGACTCTAGCATCTTCCCAACTACGGACGTTAAGCTAACCGGCCTGTAGTTACCTGCCTTTTGTCTACTTCCTTTTTTAAACAGCGGCGTAACAGTAGCTGTTTTCCAGTCAGCCGGCACTACCCCAGAGTCCAGCGAATTTTGATAAATTACTACTAACGCATCTGCTATTACCTCAGCCATTTCTTTCAGTACCCTGGGATGCATTCCATCCGGGCCCGGGGACTTGTCCACCTTCAGTCCTATTAGTCTACCAAGCACCACCTCCTTAGTAACAGTAATTGTATTAAGGACCTCCCCTCCCACCAACTCTCGATCTCTAATATTCGGCAAACTATTTGTGTCTTCCACCGTGAAGACCGACACAAAGAACTTATTTAAAGTCTCAGCCATTTCCTCGTTTTCCACTATTAAATCCCCCCTCTCATCTTCCAAGGGTCCAACATTCACTCTAGCCACTCTATTCCTTTTTATATACTTGTAAAAACTTTTACTATCATTTTTTATATTTTGAGCTAGTTTAGTTTCATAATCTATCTTTCCTTTCTTAATCACTTTCTTAGTCGTTCTTTGTTTTTTCTTTAAAGCTTTCCCAATCCACTAATTCTCCACTATTTTTGGCCACTCTGTACGCATCTGATTTTATTTTAATACTCTCCTTTATTTCCTTCGTTATCCACGTCCGGTTATCCTTTTTCTTACAGTCCTTCTTTATCACCGGAATATATTTTTGCTGAGTACTTTAAAAAATCTCCTTAAAAATCCTCCACTGTTCCTCAGCTGTCCTACCTACCAGTCTGCTCGCCCAGTCTACATTAGCCAATTCCACCCTCATCCTATCGTACTCCCCTCTGTTCAAGCAGAGGACACTGGTTTGGGACCCTACTTTCTCACCCTCCATCTGTATCAGAAATTCCACCATATTATGATCACTCATCCCAAGAGGATCCTTCACAAGAAGATCCTTAATCCTACCTGTCTCATTGCACAGAACCAGATCCAAGATAGCTCGCTCTCTCGTAGGTTCTGTAACATACTGTTCAATGAAACAATCCCGACAGCATTCCAAGAACTCTTCCTCAAGCCCTCCACGTCCAATTTGAGTCTCAATAAACCTCTATGACTCTTTGACTCCTCACACTTTCACATTTCAACAGGAGTCACAAGAGTGCCATTTAGGAGTAGGAGATGTGTGTGATCTGTGCCATTTAAATCAAAACTTCCTCCTCAGCCTCCCTCCATCCATGGGAGTGGCCTGGTAGGCCATGGGTGCGTGTACATGTGAACTTTGTGGGGCCCTTTATGGGTTCATGTTTTTAATCAGAGTGGTTGGAGGTGCACCACATGAGCTCCACAACTCAGGCTGCGATCAAGAAATTATGACGATGCTTCAGTACGTGGAATACCAGAAGTCCTGGTTTCCAATAATGTCTAGTGTTGATTTCCTGAACTTTGTGCTCTCCAGTGGTACCCGACACGTCCAAACTGCACCTTATCACCCATCGTCAAATGGACTGGCAGAACGGGTGGTTCAAACCTTCAACAATGACATGAAGAAAAAACCGATAGCATTCATGGAGAGCAAACTTTGTTCAATCTTTGTTCGATTATAGGATCATACCACATACACAATAACAGGTCTTGCCCCAGAGCAGCTGTTAATGGGACAATGACTTTGCACCAGGTTAAGCCTGCTATTCCCAAACTTGGCGAGGAGTCCCAACAAGAAAACCAAAAAATAAATTACGATTCTACAAGGACGAAAAGAACTTTTGCAACAGGTGATCTGGTTCATGTGAGAAAATTCCGGGATGGGTTTCAGTTGGGCCCCTGGGATCATTGTGGAGAAAACAGGACCAGTATCTCACAAGGTCAAAGTCCGGGGGAAACCTTAAACCAGCACTTGAACCATCTCAGAGCCAGGTGGTCCATGCCCAAACAGGCATGAAGATGGCAGCTGTCAGTGTCAGCCCTCAGCTCAAAGCTGGCTCCACATTCGTGAAGGTATGGACTCGGAGATGGAGACTGAAGAAAAGGGCTCCAGGCTCAAACAGAACATGAAGAGGTACCTGCATGGGCAACCCTGCAATGCTCCCTCCAGAAATGAAGGTCCCCTTTTTTGGTTTACTCTGCCTGACCCAGCCCCACCTTCAATGGACCTCAGACTGACCACTAAGTGGCGGAAAGGACCTTCTCGCATTGGAGGTACTGACAGACCTACGGATCTAAGGGGAGGATGGATGTTACGATGGCCACGAAAGCCATGGGGGAATCATCGATCGTTCTCCCAGTGAGCTTTGTGGAGTATGAACTTCCTTATTGAGTGTGTGGAAGCTCGCCCAACAAGAAGCAGTCAGCGGGGGTTTTTAAACCTGCTGTTGAATCCGGGAATGGCGTTGTAGGTCCCGCGATGTAGATTGTACGGTTGTAAGCTGCCGGCGCGGCCCTTCTCTTTGCTGTTTGGTGACAGGAAACTGGCATTTGGCAAAATTACCACAGAAAGTATTCCTCTTTAAATTTACTTAAGAAAATGTGAAAAGAAGCAGTGTGACATTTGTGCAGTGATTTCTTGTTTAAACATGTAGAGGAACCTGGGTCCTCATTCATATTGGAAAAGTAATACCAAGTGCTCTCTAAATGTTACCTAACTAGTGTTCTATTACAGAAAATATTAGAAATACTCATCAGAGGAGGTATCATCTGTAAAGTGAAACAAGGGTAACATTTCACCTCGGTGACCCTTCATCAGAACTTGGTACTTTATTTTTGTACTGTTCCATTACTGCCTGTATAAACCAGGTGACAGGCATACCTTCGGAAACAGAAGACTCCACTTAACAATACAGTTTAGTTCCCTGCATGTAGAAACAAAATACAAGTGGCTACTACTCTGTACTGGCTGCAGATGGGTTTGATCTCTCAGCCAGAGATCTCTCTGTACAGGCTTGCAATGTGAAATTAGATCATTTTTACCAAAATCAGACTCAGTAAATATTTTATAGTTTTTTCAAAACATGTTACAGTGGGACATCTTCGGTAAGCAAGTAGACCTCTTAGATTTTTTCCTTTCCCTCCAAATTTTGCTTGATTTATATTGAGCACTACTTGACTACCCATCCAAAAACTCATTTATTCCTCTTCTATTATTGATTGCATGTTGTTGCCTGATTACCGCCAGCCTCTGATGCTTTCTTTGCTGCATCTGTTAACATTGTGTGTTTTGCAGAGTAAGGTATGGGTTCATACTGATAATGCTGTCCATAAGAGTTCCTAAGGATAACTGTATCCCTTGCAAGGAGGAGAATTGGAGAGTAGCTTGCTCTAAGCTATTCTTGTGCTCCTGCGTGTCAGCTGTGACTCAGTTTTAATGCGCTCACCTCTGAGTCATAGGGTCATACTCCAGGGTTTGAGCACAAAAATTAAAGAGATCAGTCCAGCGAGCTCTGAGGGATCTCAGAGTTAGAATCCTTTGGATGAAGCATTAAACCTGTTCAGTTGGATGTATGAGTTCCCGTTTGGAAGAATTTGGAAGAAAAATGTGACAATACTGTGCCTTTAAGAAATGTGTTTGCGTCAAGTTTCTTGTGAAGGAGGTGTTAAGATTCAGCTCTGTTTAACCGGTACTGATTTGTCTACTCCAGGCAGCTCACATGCTGAGAATGCAGAGCAACAATTGCTCCTAGCTACTGGGGTGTTCGTTTTAATCTGAGTTAAGGTAGTTCAGTTATTTTTTGGGTTGTCCCTTAGGGTTTCAAAGTAGGGTTTAATTAGGTTGATTGACAAGCGACAGAGTCATGTGCTAATAGGAGGAGCTAGGCTTACAGAGGAAAAGGCAGGCAGTTTCTGCTTGGATCTGAAAGGAGCAGGAGCTCTCTCTCTCTCTCTCTCGCCATCTCTCGCTCTCTCTCGCTCGTCCTCGCTCTCTCTTGCTCTTCCTCGCTCTCCCTCATTCTTGACTCTAATGTGGAACCTGCTAGAAAATAGGTATCTCTTTCCAGAGGTGTTCTGGAGGCTGGAGGACTAGCAGCCCATTTACCAGCACACAAGCCTGTTGTTTGCCAACTGATTTTGAAGAGGGGTTTACACCTATGAGAAATATTGCTTAAATTGAAATTAATAAAGATAGGCTAGCAGTTAAGAATTGTATCTTGTCATGTTTAAGTATTTTAATTGGTAAAAGGTATGCTAAGTCTTGTTGTTATAGTTAAACTGCATTGTTAAATAAAGTTTGTTTTAATAAAAACTTCCTAGTGGGTCATTGGAATCACACTAGGAGTGAAACACCTTATGCTCACACTAATGCCAAAATCAAAAACTGTTGGGGTTTACTCTAACTTCATAATATACCTTGGAGTTTATGATCTGGTCCTTAACAAAAACAAAGGAGTTACGCCTGGTGACAGAGGCAACATTTATCAAATTTGAAAAAACACACTTTACCTGGTCATCACATTGCTGTTTGTGAGAGTTTGCTGTGCACATATTGGCTGCCATGTTTCCTGTACTACAACAGTGTGGAAAGTGCTCCGTTGGCAGTAAAGTGCTTTGACACAGCAGTTGGTCATTAAAGATGCTATACAGATGCAAGTCCTTTTCCCTGGAAAGCAATCTTTTTTATTTGTAAATGCCAGGTGAAAAGCCAAGGCCCATAATGTAGACCACCATCGAGAACCAAACAAAATCCAGGATGAGTGAGAAGAGGTCACTGAGTCCATAGAATAGAATCCCTATAGTGCAGAAGGGAGACCATTCGGCCCATCGAGTCTGCACTGACTCTCTCTGACAGAGGACCTTATCCGGGCCCTCTCCCCCACTCAATCCCTGTAATTCCACACATTTACCATGGCTAATCCATCTAATTTACACATCTTGGGACACAATTTACCATGGCCAGTCCACCTAATCTGCACATTTTTGGACTGTAGGAGGAAACTGGAGCACCCGGAGGAAACCCAGGGATCGGTGCTGGGCTGTTATTTGTCATTTGTATTAATGATTTGGATGAGAATTTAGGAGGCATGGTCAGTAAGTTTGCAGATGGCACCAGGTTTGGTGGCATAGTGAACGATGAAGAAGGTTATCTAGGATTGCAACGGGATCTTGATCAATTGGGCCAGTGGGCTGACGAATGGCAGATTGAATTTCATTTAGATAAATGCGAGCTGATGCATTTCGGTAGATTGAACCAGGGCAGGACTTACTCAGTTAATGGTAAGGTGTTGGGGAGAGTTATAGAACAAAGAGACCTAGGGGTACAAGTTCATAGCTCCTTGAAAGTGGAGTCACAGGTGGACAGAGTGGTGAAGAAGGCATTCGGCATGCTTGGTTTCATTGGTCAGAACATTGAATACAGGAGTTGGGATGTCTTGTTGAAGTTATACAAAACATTGGTAAGGCCACACTTGGAATATTGTGTATAGTTCTGGTCACCCTATAATAGAAAGGATATTATTAAACTAGAAAGAGTGCAGAAAAGATTTACCAGGATGCTACCGGGACTTGATGGTTTGAGTTATAAGGAGAGGCTGGATAGACTGGGACTTCTTTCCCTGGAGCGTAGGAGGCTGAGGGGTGACCTTATAGAGGTCTATAAAATAATGAGGGGCATAGATCAGCTAGATCGTCAACATCTTTTGCCAAAGATAGGGGAGTCTAAAACTAGAGGGCATAGGTTTAAGGTGAGAGGGGAGAGATACAAAAGGGTCCAGAGGGGCAATTTTTCACACAGAGGGTGGTGAGTGTCTGGAACGAGCTGCCAGAGATAGTAGGTAGAGGCGGGTACAATTTTGTCTTTTAAAAAGCATTTAGACAGCTACATGGGTAAGATGGGTATAGAGGGATATGGGCAATTGGGACTAGCACAGTGGTAAAAACTGGGTGGCAAGGACAAGTTGGGCCGAAGGGCCTGTGTCCATGCTGTAAACCTCTATGATTCTATATGGGGAGAACATGCAAACTGCACACAGACAGTCACCCGAGGCTGGAATTGAACCCAGGTCCCTGGCGCTGTGCCGCCCACTTTTCTGTTTACGCTGTCAGGATATCTCTCAGTCCCCAGTGTGACCTGGGTTTAGACTCTCTGCCCCACTGTCTCTCACCCCTTCCCCACTTCCCGGACACATTGTTCATTGAAGTACATTCCTCTTGTACTCTTCATTTGTTAATTTTAGCATTCAGTTGTATTTTAGTATCTATAATATGTTTCTCATCCTCTACAATCACACCCTGACAAATAATATTAAATATTTAGCAGTCTCTGAGCAAAGAAACACTCTCTCTTTTAAATTTGTAAATCACTGTCATTCCTTTCAACCTTCCTGACTTTGAAGTAAAACTGCAGCTTTACTGTACACCCTGAATATTCTATTTAGCAATCGATATACTTTGATGAAACCCCACTCACTTTTGTTGTTTTTATTTAGCCCCATTCTCTCCAGACCTATGAAGCTCAAACTTATTTGATTGCTCCTTGACTATCTCTTTCACAGTTGAAATCAGCCTTGTTTTTCTACCCCCCCCCACCCCCCCCCCCCCCCCCCCCCCCCTTTAACTTTTTCAGTGCCTGTATTGTTTTTCGTCAGTTCAACATCTAAAACATAGCAGCGTGTGGTCAGGTTAGAGCATTGTAAAAAAATCTTTAACATTGTATTAAGCTGTTCTGGCTCTATGTCCCAGCAATTTCGGGCTTTTTAATTGCTTTGCTGTGTTGTCTTGACGTTGTAAGTAATGTCTACTATTACCTACATGACCCTTTCTCAGGGTCCCTGTGTTAATTTAGTAAGATTTATTGCATACTCATGATGCACATTTTTTAACCTATGTGCAACATTTTGTACATACCAGTGTTAGATTTCATTTTCCATTGGCCAGTTCAGTTGTGTAACCAGACTAAATCCTTCTGCAGATTTTTGGCTGCATCTTTTGGCTTTGTTGCCACTGTTCTCAGATTGTCAGCAAATTTGACAATTTAATTTTGATCAACATTTACTCTGAACAAAGAACAAAGAAAATTACAGCACAGGAACAGGCCTTTCGGCCCTCCAAGCCTGCACCGACCTGTTTTGTGTTTCAGCCATATAAATAAGAAAGCACCTTTCCTTCCAGTCAAAATCACTTCTCAATGTAATTTGATTTGATTTATTATTGGCACATGTATTGGGATACAGTGAAAAGTATTGTTCCTTGCGTGCTATACTGACAAAGCATACCATTCATAGAGAAGGAAAGGAGAGAGTGCAGAATGTAGTGTTACAGTCATAGCTGGGGTGAAGAGAAAGATCAACTTAATGCAAGGTAGGTCCATTCAAATGTCTGACAGCAGCAGGAAACAAGTTGTCCTTGAGTCGGTTGGTACGTGACCTCAGACTTTTGTATGTTTTTCCCGACGGAAGAAGGTGGAAGAGAGAATGTCTGGGGTGTGTGGGGTCCTTGATTATGCTGGCTGCTTTGCCGAGGCAACGGGAAGTGTAGACAGAGTCAATGGATGGGAAGCTGGTTTGCGTGATGGTTTGGACTACATTCACGACCTTTTGTAGTTCCTTGGAGTCTTGGGCAGAGCAGGAGCCATACCAAGCTGTGATACAGCCAGAAAGAATGCTTTCCATGGTGCATCTGTAAAAGCTGGTGAGAGTTGTAGCTGATATGCCAAATTTCCTTAGTCTTCTGAGAAAATAGAGGGGCTGGTGGGAGAGTTGGTGGTTGAGTAGGACACATCTTGGGACTGTGGGAGGATACTCGAGCACCCGGAGGAAACCCATGCAGAAACCCAAGGCTAGAATTGGGTGACATCCTGTGACATCATGGCGGGATTCTCTGGCCTCCCAGCCGTGTGTTTCTCGGCAGTGGGAAGCGGCATGCCATTCACTGGTGGCAGGATTCTCTGGTCCCGCTGCTGTCAATGGGATTTCCCATTGAAGCCACTCCATGGCACTGGGAAACCCACGGGCGGGGGTGCACTGCCAGCAGGATCAGAGAATCCCATCATCAGCGAATGGCTGGAGAATTCTGCCCACATTCAACATGACTCCTCCACTTTTATTTTCTTAATCAACTTATTATCCAATCCCATGTTTTACTTTGAATTCTTTCCGTTCAGTTTTAGAAATATCTTTGAATTAACTTTGTCCAAAACTTTCTCAAAGACTGAATAAACTGTACCATACAGAGATCCTTTATTCTCCAAATTGGTTTATCGGGTCAGCCTTTATTTTGCGTTTGATAAATTCCAGGAAGCGTATCAAACCAGTTTGGGAGACAAGAGGCTCGGGGGGAGGCAGAGGTGAGAAAGATTGGCAAGATAAGGAGAAGAGTGGGAGGGGAGAGAATGTCTCCCCTTCCAGGATCGGGTAAGTTTGGGGGGGTCTCAAGGTGGAGAGGGTAAGGCAGGCCTGTGGACTTGGCAGAGAAGGATTGTCACATCAGTGGAAAAGCTGGAGGTGGGTGGAGGAAGGCCTTGTGGTTTTATTCCTGTGCTGTAATTTTCTTTGTTCTTTCCGGAAGGGTCGGGGGTTTTAGCTCAGACGGGCAGCATGGTCACTGCAGGCTTGGAGGGCCGAAGGGCCTGTTTCTGTGCTGTAATTTTCTTTGTTATTTGTCTTAATTTATTATTAGTTCAATTTTCAAAAAAGCCATTTTTAAACCAACCCACCTTCCCCCACGTTTGCTGCCTTGCTGAAATAGAAATTCTGAATACTAACACCCATGACACAGAGAGAAAGAGACGTCAGAGAGAAGGTTGTGGGAGGCAGCAGGCAGAGATCAGAGAGGGATCTGTCTTTCTTCATTGAATGTTACTTTAATCTATTATATATTAAAAGTACTTGTGCTAGCAATCTCCCAACCTTTGGATATCATTGCGAGCAAAGTGAAGTGACACGTTGCTGCATGTAAATGAAATTGAAACTAAAAGTGAACTTTGAAAAAGAAAGAGCACAATAAAACATATGGAAAATGATTATAATCAAAGGAAAAATATTAAAGTCGGTATTAGGAGTGGAAAGAAGATGAACTCTTGGTTGGCTCTCATTCAAAGACAAACCTGAGCAGGAAGACAAAACCTCACACTTGAAAAATAAAAATAAAATGTCCCCTGATTCAGAATCGCACAACAGGTAAAAATAACAGACCTCCCCCCCCTCTAGTAAAAGCCTCAAATCTCCCGTCCTCTGCCCCGCTCTTCTCTTTTCCACCCTTCTATTTCCCTCAGTCACTCGCCTGCTCCATTTGCCTATCAAACCCACACCACCGTCCGGTTGACACTAAAAGCTGGAATTTCACCGTCAAAGAGGATGGCTCAAATGGGCAGACTCGCCTTGGTTTAAGGTCTAGGTTTACCTAATTTGCACTCTGGGGAGGCAGGATGGGATAGAGTTGGGCCAGCTGATCCCAGAAGCTGAGCGTAGGCGGTTAAGGAAGCATGCAAGTGACAAGGCTGGCTAAATGGCATGCCTCAGTTCTCTGGGACTTTATCCCAGTTGTTTTAACAGATTTTAAGGCCTCTAGGCCGCACCTCCTCACTCGTCCCACCCATCCTCATGCCCCCTCACACCCACATGCCAAATCTGTGCCAACTCATGTCTTCACTCATCCCCTGCCCCCAATGCAATCGCCTTAGGAACTCTTGCCTGCACCCACCCATTTTCCCCTTCATACCCCCATGCCATCATCATGGTCATTCACCCAGTCTCCACCATGGGCAGACTCACAAGCCATGTGGAGATGAAAAAGCTTCTAACAATCTTAATACATTTTTCACTCACGCTCACTTGATGGTGAAAACCAATTCCTGTTCATGAAACTCATTCAAAGCTTTTGAATCATCTCAAGTGGTTAATTAGTTGTAAAAACCAACACATATGTATTCAATAACCATATTAAAGACAGCTAATCCATTAAGAGTCTTTATAAACTGTCAATCAGACTGTGAGCTCAGAACCTTGCTGAGATAATTGTAACTTGAAACTCAGCCAAGTATTCCATTCTTGGAAAGTGGCAACATAGAACGTTATTGAAACAATGGAACAGGTGGTCATGTTTTAAGCAACATCAGATGCCCAGTCTATCAAAGTATTTCATCAGACTTTTTAAACTCTGACAGATCAAGCTTTTTTTCAAGTTTAAGAGCCTGGGATTTAAAAATGAACTTATGATCATGACACTTAAGCAAACTTTATCCACCCTTCAAGTGCAGTAACATCTACTCCATCAATTCATGAGTTGTGGCTGATGGAACAGTCAGAAATGGGGTCTGTTTGAACTCAAAACTAAGTTCAAATGTCCCTGCTGAATTTGGGTTTCACAGCTGCGTGAATCATGCCACTTCCTCTTTCCACTGCCAGTAAAAATAGGATTTGTCAGAAATCAGTCGGCATCCAGGTCCACAGAGTTCCACAGTCTGCCAACTCAGCAAAATTCAGCAAAAAAAAAGTGTCGCTTCCAGCAAATGTAAGTGAGCCACAGTTCAACTAATGACCCTAAATTGGTTGTTAGTGCAGCTATCAGCACACTCAGGATTCTTCAGAAAGGGTTGCTCAGTTGCAGAAACACATCCAACAGCAGACATAGAACATAGAACAGTAGAGCACAGTACAGGCCCTTCGGCCCACGATGTTGTGCCAAACCTTTTCCGAAACCAAGATCAAGCTATCCCACTCCCTATCATCCTGGTGTGCTCCATGTGCCTATCCAATAACCGCTTGAAAGTTCCTAAAGTGTCCGACTCCACTATCACAGCAGGCAGTCCATTCCACACCCCAACCACTCTCTGCGTAAAGAACCTACCTCGTACATCCCTCCTATATCTCCCACCATGAACCTTATAGTTATGCCCCCTGTTTTATGTTTTACAAACATGGACTGGTTGGGTATGGTCTGTACTCTACCTATTGTGAACAACAAAAGGAGCATGCTGTTTGATGAGCCAATCATTGGGATGTCCAGCCCACGTACCTGGTATTACACCAGCCCTGAAATTCATACACAAAAGGGCTGCTGAGTCAGTGAGTGAACCGGGAGGGCGGTGGTTTGGGAAGAGAGGTTGCTGAGATTCTTTTTTATTCATGTAGGAGTCACTGGCTGGGCCAGCATTTATTACCCATCCGTTGTTGCCCAAGGGCAGTTGAGAGTCAGCCACATTGCTGTGGCTCTGGAGTCAGATTTAGGCCAGACCGGGCAAGGACGGCAGATTTCCTTCCCTAAAGACATGGGAGGCATGAGGTGATCAATTGGGAAGTGAGAGGGTTTGAGAATCATAGAATCATAGAATACTACAATGCAGAGGGAGGCCATTCAGCCCATCGAGTCTGCACCGACCACAATCCCACCCAGGCCCTATCCCCATAACACCATGCACTTACCCTAGCTAGTCCTCCTGACACTAAGGGACAATTTAGCTGGCCAACCCACCTAATCCGCAAATCTTTGGACTATGGGAGGGAACCGGAGCACCCTAGGAAACCCACGCAGACACGGGGAGAAGAGGGGCGATGTTTGTGTGAGTGTTTGTGAGTGGGGAGTATGGGGCTGATTACACTGTATGGGGGTGGGAGGAGAGGGTCTTCACTGAGTCTTCAGTCACCAGGGAATATGGAGAGCTTGGCTGAAATCTACCTGAGTACATGAAATAATATTTTTACAAAGTAATTTTAAAAATGCAAGGTTTCCTGTGATAAACATCAGAGTGCTCCAGCCTCAGATGTACTGGGTGTGGTGAACCATAGTTGGTTACCACTATGAGTGCTGAACCATAGATGGTCAACACTATGGGTATTTGTAGAGATGTTACTGTTGTCACTGTTGGGGTTAGGGTTGGGCTGTTCTACCTGTTGATATTGTTCTGTGGTACACTCCAGTTGGCTCCGCCTGCCTGGAGAAGTATAAAGGTCACTGCACTGCCTGGTGACCCATTAGTCTGGGATTGTATTGTATATAGTGTGCTCCATTCTTGTTAGTCATAAAAGCCTTTATTTCCCGGGTACAATCTAGCCTCCCGAGTGATTTAATCGCGCATCACTGGGCATGTCTTCAATTGACTTCATTTTGGACAAAAATCTTTACATTTTTAGCAGTAGCATTGAACCTTCTCTGGAGTGGAACCAAATGACATCCCTCTCACAAAAATTCAGACTAATGCACTTGCCTTTTCAGCATTATTGGACAGATGCATTATCCTATTAAAGTGGAAGCAGTCTGCCCTGCCCTCTTTTACTAATTGGAAACGTGATCTTATGCAGAATCTTAAACTTGAGAAAATGAAGCACAGTATAAGAGGCTCCATTGATGGATTTTATGTAACTTGGCAACCTTTCCCAGATTACTTTGAGGAACCACAGCTCTCTACTTTGATATAACTCACCCTAATTAGGTTGGATGTATATCATGTGAACCAACAGGTGAGATTCTCTGGTCACCCCTCAGCGTTTTGCTTGGCGGCGGGAGGCAGCATGCTGTTCGCTGGCGGTGGGATCCTCTGGTCCCGTCTTTGTCAATGGGAATTCCCATTGACGCCACCCCCACACCGCTGGGGAAGCCGGAGCGGGGGGTGCGCCGCTGTCAGGACCAGAGAACCTTGTCGGCGTGAGAATTCCAGCCTATTTCTGTCCTATGCTTGTTGTTGATTTTCTTATCTTTTTGGGGACTACGGCAGGTTTTCTCATACTCTATTTTCTTTTTCTTCCCTTTTTCCCCTTCTTCCTCCGACTTCTCTTTTCTTTTCTCTTTCTTTTCCAAATATAAGTTTATTAAATTATTGCTGTATTGTAAGCTACTTTCTGTACTGTTGCTCATTATGATTGTTGGCAAAACTTAATGAACAGAAATTAAGTACAAACTCAAGATTTTCACATTTATGATTTACTACTTACTGGTGAATGACAATAATCTCTCCCTCAACGTCAACAAAATGAAGGACATAGTCATCGACTTCAGGAAGCGTAGTGGAGAACATGCCTCTGTTTACATCAATGGGGATGAAGTAGAAATGGCCGAGAGCTTCAAGTTTTTAGGTGTCCAGGCCACCAGCAATCTGTCCTGGTCCCTCCATGTGGACGCTATAGTTAAGAAAGCCCACCTCTACTTTCTCAGGAGACTAAGGAAATTTGGTATGTCAGCTACAACTCTCACCAACGTTTACAGATGCACCATAGAAAGCATTCTTTCTGGTTGTATCACAGCTTGGTATGGCTGCAGCTCTGCCCAAGACTGCAACAAACTACAAAGGGTCGTGAACGAAGCCCAGTCCATCACGCAAACCAGCCTCCCATCCATTGACTCTGTCTACACTTTCCGCTGCCTTGGAAAAGCAGCCAGCATAATCAAGGATTCCACGCACCCTGGATATTCTCTCTTCCACTTTCTTCCATTGGGAAAAAGATACAAAAGTCTGAGGACACGTACCAACCAACTCATAAACAGCTTGTTCCCTGCTGCCATCAGACTTTAGAATGGACTTACCTCACATTAAGTTGATCTTTCTCTCACCCCAGCTATGACTGTAACACTACATTCTCCTTTGCTTCTCTATGTACAGTATGCTTTGTCTGTATAGCGCGCAAGAAACAATACTTTTCACTGTATACTAATACATGTGACAATAATAAATCAAATCAAATCCAAATATTTTATTGATTTGATTTATTATTGTCACATGTATTGGGAGACAGAAAAGTTTTGTTTCTTGCACGCTATACAGATAAAGCATATCGTTCATAGGGCACATAAGGGACATGGGAAGGAGAGGGTGCAGAATATAGTGTTACAGTCATAGCTGGGGTATAGAGAAAGATCAACTTGATATAAGGAAGGTCCATTCAAAATCTGATGGCAGCAGGGAAGAAGCTATTCTTGAGTTGGTTGGTATGTGATCTCAGACTTTTGTAACTTTTTCCCGACGGAAGAAGGTGGAAGAGAGTGTATGTTGACCTTGTGGCTGAAATCCTATCAAAAAATGGCAGAGTGTTGGACCTGGAAAGAAAGATGGCGTGTTTCTCTCCAGATCTTACCCCACGCTGTCACAAAAAAACAGATGGGCATGTTTCATGGCATCATGCAGAGGGGGAAGGCCTCAGAGGTACTTCTTAATTCTAAGTGCCGTCTTTGCTTTCTTGTCAGGCCTGTGAGGACAGTATTTTGATCAAGCCTTGTTTTTGTCGGTGTGCTGTCACTGACTTGCTGTTATGCAGTGACCACACACGCATTGTGACCATTTAAACTTTCTTCTCCCCTCTCCCCAGCACTCTTCATCTGACTCTCTCCAATGCGTGTAAGTCTTTCTTGTGAAGCATAGACCAAAACTGAACGCAGTACTCCAAACACAATGGCCAAGCAAACTCCTTGTCATGATGTAGCTGAGAGCAAAAGCTCCCTGTCTTGGAAAATCACTCGTGCAGATCCGGCCTCCGTCGCACTGTGGCATTCGTTTTATGATTTATTCAGCAAACAAAAAATACATACAAGAAACCCAAAGCAAATAGTTACCTCTGCTACATTCATGATCCTTCTGGCCATCCTTTTCAAATGCTAATATATTGATGAGAGCTGACCTAGAAATTCATACACTGCATCAGTACATAGAGAGGCAGGCTGCAGAGTTTTATTAATGAGCCTTCATTGCAGGAGCTTCACTAATGACACCTTGTACTGGGAATCTTGGTGCTTCATTTGTCGAATCAGCAAAATGTATTATTAGGTTGTATCCCCATTAAAGATTGTGCGTGGTTAAGGTTTAGGCTGCATTTTTAGTGGAGCTGAAGAAATATATTCAGCAGCACATTAGGTGCAGGGCACAAATACTTCAGCAATTCTGTTCTGCCTCATAGGTTTCCCTCCCTTTTGAGTAGTGCAGGAATATGCCTGCCCTAGTTATGTTTTCTTTCTCCAGAAGGATTGATTGTTATTGATCCAGCTCTGGTGAATTAATAAACAATCTTTGGCTTCATTTGTTTTCCTCATACTACTTTCAGAATCATCATTATAAATTGCCTGGAAAATTGCTTTTGTTCATGTTATGCATCTCACCCATCAATTCACTCCCGCTCCCCTCCCGAAAGCAGCAACTCAGTGAGAAGCTAATAAAATCCAGAGTGAGACAAAGTCATCCAAAATCATCAATCATGCTCCATCTACTGCTCATTTGTGACCGTCTGGCCGTGAACTTTCTTCCCGCCTTCTGGGGAGCCCTCTAAGTTAGAGAAAGTTATGTTTCTCCTGCTACCACTCCTGGATAAATCAAGCTCATTGCGATCAGGGGCAGGAGCTGCTTGCTCCTGAGCCAAGAATTGCAGTTTCCCTTTGAGGCAGCCAGCTCCTGGTGTAGCTGACATCACTTAATGTTACACTGACCTAGAATTAAAACTGGATCTCTCTCTCCCGAGATCTCTCCGACTTATTACCGCTTGGTCTTCTCCTTCAAAGCTCCTCCGTGAGTGAATCTTACCTCTTTGACCATGCATTCCTACTTCCTGCTCAGTTTCCGCCACTTCTGAAATTTCCCTCATGATGTTTTGAGATGTGAAAAGTACCCCATAGATATTGACAAAAGCAAAATATTAGCAGATTCTGCAAATCTAAAAGAAAAAGAAAAGAGAAAAGGAAAATGTTGGCAGCACTCAGCAGATCAGGCAGCACCCGTGAAGAAAGAAACAAGGATGGTTGAAGCTCAGACCTTTGGTTCCGTGTGGCTCATTCCCACATTTGTTGGTGAATCTGCCAAATGCAACAGTCCGGAGAGCTATTCTCCCATGACTTCACCGGAACCTGGATGCGAGTAGTGCCAAGAGTTTGTCTGTACTTCTGTAAAACGCTGATTCGAATAACCTAAGAGCCACAATTCTACCCAACCAGGAATTACTTGTAAAAATGTTATGAGGGTATAATTTGGTCTGAAGGCCATTCTTCAAGGAGCACAGTTTCCATTCAGCAATGCTCTATGCAGTTACAATAAACCTCGTTATTAATTGTTAATGTCGATTTGTCTTTTCCAAAAGTCAGCATTATTCTGGATGATAAATGCACAAGTGTTCAAATTTCAGAAACCGACACAACTGCTAACATTAGTAACATATTCAACCATCTTAAAACGGTAACAAGACATAAAAGCATCTCAGCCCATTGCTGCTGTAACTCATTACTATATTCCAGCTATCACAGCGCGAGAACTAAGTTGTGGCTCTTTCTCCACAGTAATTCATTCCTGTCCTCTCTAAGCATTTATTTAGTTCGGGGGTTGGTGGGGGGGGGGGGGGATGAAAATTGTCCACAAAGTTTATCAATCTGTAAGATTTGTAATACCTCATAAACCTTGAGGTTCATCATTTACTTGTCAAGTATAGATTCAATTAAAGAACTATTGGAACTCATTTTCTGCAATCCCCTCTCCGCAGAGTGACTAACAGCACGGGAATGTACGTACCAGCCTTCTGTTGGTCTGGTCTTTTGTAGGGACGGAAGTTTTTTTTGGATCAATTAATGATCCATCTCATTAAAATTTGTGGAAAATTTAGTCTTTCCATCCCCACTTTCAATGAACTGGCAGGTTAACTCGGAAGCCAGCTTTCTTGCAGCATTCAGAAAAGTTGTGTCTCTCCTTTACTCCAGAGCCACACGAGAAATTGTTGCAATCAACACACTGCATTTGACGTCACAAAAATTAAACGAATTTCCACAACAATATGAAATGTTGGAGCGACAAGCCACATTCTTCTGAGGGGAGTAACTTCAGCAGAAGGGAAAACTGGGCGTAATGTGTAACAGGCAGCCAATCCAACATTGCCTGCTTTACGACCTCGCTGAGATTGAAAGATCCAGCGACCGTGACCAGTTTTTCTTTTTAAAGAGAAATTATCACTAGGTGGAGCACTCCACCGCCATCCTCTGATTTTGGTGGTGGAGAAGGAAGAGGTGAAGAGAACGGGTGTTTGGGACCTGGTAACTACCCACATCATAGCTCCCTTTTGGCTGTGAGGCTATAGACGGCCATAGGTTTTTTAAAAATGCTCCAGCAATAAGACGCTCCTAGCTGAGGGATACGCACGGCAGGAAGCAAGTTGAAATATGGGGGAAGCAAATTAATAAATTTTGCAATCGATAAGCATCGTTGAAGCCTTCAGCAGCCCCTCATAAAGGTCAAGCATTTGTCTTATAAGTACATATCTTAAAAGTTTGAAAAGTATACTTTGTGACTTGTCCTATTTCTCAAATCTGGTGCTTGTGAAATTGCTGGCTCATACTGGGTTACTTATTGCCGTCATCCAGTTGGCTATTTTCATGTGTGTGAGTCATGAGAGTGAGTGTTATTTGATTATTTGGAGCATTACAACTGAACTTGGTCCTGTCCTTGCCCAACTTCCACATGCGCACTTACCAACACAAATTATTGGACCAGGAATAGGAACTCTGACTGCTTTTTTATGCACTCCTTAGCCCAAGGGTGTTGTAACCAGCTGTCATGTCTCCACTGCTGCGCTGACTAACGATCATCTGACTTGATACAGGCCATGAATGAAACCTGAGCCCTTTTGATCTGCATAACACCATGCCACTCTGAGCAATGCATGAACCAAGAAAGACACTAGCGATATAAATCAAACCCCTATATTTAAACATTGACAAAAACTACAGCCCTCCTTTGTTTTGTCACCAACAGTGTGATTTATAGACTGGATGGTATGTCCCATTCACTGAGGTATCCGATAGAAGTTAGCTATTGTTGAGGGTCTTGCAGGGATCAGTGTTTGGACACTATTTGGTCCTAATCTACATAAGTAACCTAGCTGCTGAACCCAATTGTTAGCTTGTCAAGTTTACAGATAACACCAAAGTTGGAGCAATTTGATTGGAAAATGCAGTTAATGGTTTTCAGAGGATCACAGATTTCAAGAGCTATACAGCATAGAAGGAGGCCATTTGGTCCAATATGCTTTTATTGGGTCTGTTCCCTCTCTTGCTCTTTTTCTCAAATTGGCAAATTTTTCACCATCAATGATTTATCTAATTTTTAAAAAGTTATTGAATCCTCATCTCGTCTCAGATTCCTTTGCCAATTGCCCAGAATCTATGTCCTCTAGTTAACACCCCCTCTGCCTGTGGAAACAGTTGCTCCCTGTTCATCTATTGAAACCCTTCATAATTTTGAACACCTCTATCAACTCTCCCCTTAACCTTCTCTGCTCCAAGGACAATACAAGAATTACACAAGGTTGGTTTGAAAACTGCCTGGGAGTGCTGGTAGATTCCCCTATTTCATTGACCAGATAATAGGATGAATAGGTCAGAATGATGGAGTACAAGCCTCCAGTGATGTGTTGGCTTTTATACTATATACTTATTCAGATTTTGTCATCACACCACAAAATATAAAGTACCTTCTTTGGAAAGTATATAAAGAAAGACAAGAAGAATGATCTGATGTAAAGGGCCTGAGTGTGAGAAAAGATTACAGAGCTTGCAGCTCTGGTGAGAAGGTAGTTAATAGGCAGAATTATATATGAAATATTAAATAGTCTAGATAAGTTAAATCCAGAATAATGCAAAAAAGTCAAGCCAGTAGGATCAGAGGATATCAATTTAGTTAGTGAAAATTAAATTTCAAACAGATACATTAGGAGGATTTTGTTTCTATTGAAAGGGTCGCAAATGCTTGTATCTCATTGGAGGCAAGGTAGTATCACATCAGCCTTGGCTCAGTTCAGAATCACAGAATACTACAGTGTAGAAGAGGCTCTTCAGCCCATCGAGTCTGCACCGACGCATGAAAGGCCCTGACCTGCCCACCTAATCCCACTTGCCAGCACTTGGCCCATAGCCTTGAATTTAGTGGCGTGCCAAGTGCTCATCCAGGTACTTTTTAAATGATGTGAGGCATCCCGCCTCCACCACCCTCCCAGGCAGCGCTTTCCAGACCGTCACCACCCTCTGAGTAAAAATGTTTTTCCTCAAATCCCCCCCTAAACCTCCCACCCCTCACTTTCAACTTGTGTCCCCTCGTAACTGACCCTTCAACAAAGGGGAACAGCTGCTCCCTATCCACCCTGTCCATGCCCGCCATAATCTTGAACACCTCAAGTTGAGTGAGAAATCTGTACCTTTGAGTCTCTCACTAGCCCAGAGCCAGACTGAAGAGATGCTGCATTGTTGAAGGTTCTGTCTTTCAGATGTGATACTAAACCTGAGTGCATGCTGTGTTGGTATCAAAACAATTTAAAGGTCCCATTGGTGTTGTTCAAAGCAGGGCACCCAGTACCCTGGCTAATATTCTGTCCTCAACTAGTAGTGAAGACAAATGAATTGTTCATCTTTGTCAGTAAGTTATACAGTACAGAAAGAGGCCCTTCAGCCCATCGTGTCTGCACTGGTCATCAAGCATCTATCTCTTCTAATCCCATTTTCACTTGATCCTTAGCCTTACATGCTGTGTTTCAAGTGCTCATCACAATGCTTTGTAAAAATTGTGAGAGTTCTTGCCTCTGCCGCCCTTTCAGGCAGCGAGTTGCTGTTCCCAGGAGTTGCTTGTTCAGGATATGCTGCACTGCTAAACCACGTTGAGATGTTATATTGCAATAAGGAGTTACAAAAGTGTGATTATCATCATTAAAAACAGTTGCGTGTTGACCTGAGAGGCTTTGGGTATAGAGGAACAATTTTGAGAGAACCAAAACCTTTCTCATCTTTGATTGTTATGACGCCATTAAACGTAGGTTTCCATAGATGTTCAAGGGAAGCAAAGCTAATGAACTAGACCATTCTTTCCCCTGTTCTTTCTCAGCAGTTCTTTAAATGCTTAATATTGCATTATATTTCCCCAGACCAGAAACACTGAGAATCTACTGGCACCAATTTACTTTAGTAAAATTTCATTATTATTTTCCCACTGGCCTCTTTGAACTTTTGGTTTCATTTATATTTTCAAAATCAACTAGCAGTCTAGATGTGGAAGCAGGATTGTATGTTGCTAAGTTACAGCAATAAAATGAAAATACAACAGCAGAAAGAAAATGAGAAATTTAAAAAGGGAATTGTGTATTTTTTCGCCTGATATGGATGTCAGTATGGACAAGACCAAGTTAATGGGCAAGGCTCATCGCACAGAGTGCCACGAAATTTAAAAGTGTAGAAGGGAAGGCGGGGTAAGTAAGAGGTTTGGACGCCATCAAGTTTGATAAAACTTGTAGATTGTAGGAAGTGTTACAAGTCAGGTTGGATACTTTAAACTGTTCAATGAAGTCCCCTGACCCGTAACGTTTTACGTTGAATTTGGCTGGGTTGAGCATGAGAAGTTTCACTTCAGGTGTGATTCAACTGACCCACGAGGAGCTTTTATCAAAAACAAAGTTTAATTAAGAATACTGTTTACGTGTATAATAAGACACTGAGCAAGAACTTTCAACAATTACAAACAAGAAACACAACAACCATTCTTAAGGAACTATCTCTAATGTGTTCCAACCAAAGCCAACATTCAATACACAAAACCCTCCAAATAAACACAATACAGGATAGGTCAAAGCCCACTTGTTGCAGGAATCCAGCCTCCTGGGGTGAATGCTGAAAATCCCTTGTGAAGAAACTCAGAAAAGGTTGTAGTCAAATTTGTTTCCCAAAACACAGCGTCTTTAAGGCAAAACCAAACAAAGAGAACAAAACAGGGAGAGAAAGAAACTGCTTCTTAGCTTGCTGCTAAACTGCTTCTGAAAACACACTGCCACAATCGAAACTGAAACCCCTACCACCTGATTGCCACAGCTTAGCTCCACCGCCAATGACATCGCTGAAGCTGTAAGCCGCATGATTTAAAAATACTTTCTTAAAGGTACACTCACGTGACAGAAGGAAGAAGGACATAGCAGCAATTGGGGTTGTATAATTGGCCTCAATGTCCCTGAGTTAGAAGATGGAAAATCAACTGGATATTTATCTAAGATATTGGGCGCATATTGAAAAAGCCCTTCTAATACTCTTATAAACTGCTGAGATCTAGCAACTAACCTCACATGAAACAGATGCCTACTTGAGCAACAGCTTGCATTTATATAGTGCCTTTGACATAGTAAAATGTCCCAAGGCACATCAAGGGAGACACGATTTGTCATTGGGTTCTGTGAGATATTAGGACAGATGACCAAATGTTCAGTAAAATAAGTTGGTTTTAAGGAGTGGTCGAAAGAGAGAGACAGACACAGAGACTTATGGAAGGAACTCCAGAGCTTAAGAGCCAGGCAACGGATGGTGAAGCAGCAAAAATCAGGGATATGGAGACATCAGAATCGGAGGAATGTAGGATCCCCAGATAATTGTAGTTCTGTAACAGGTTCCAGAAAGTGGAAGCAATGTAAGAGATGCAGGAAAGCTTTCAGTGTCCAAGGATTCATAACCCACCCAGGGCTGGAGATGGGTGCGGGGTGGTGGGGAGAAATCTGATATAGTAGCTTTTGTTCATTTTGGAAGTTGAGTTCTGTTACTCTACCATTTATTACAGTTTACATTATATGATTGCCATTACCTCTGTGACAACGTACTTACTAGAATAATCAAAATCCATTTTCTATCACTCATGGGGGCTGTTCTGTGTGCACCTTTTCCCCTATTTGCCCCACACTTTAAACAGCACCACCTTTCAATTTAAAACAAAATTGCTTTCACAGCGGCAATTAAAGTTATGACAGCATGACTTCTGCGGTGTGTAATATCTTGATCAGCCTTGACATTTATCTGTGTAAAGATCACATTGTGAAAGCAATACCACACAAACCAGCATTTGCAGTTTCTGAATAAACAATGCATTTCTGCAGTTTAAATAGAGTTACCTAAGTAACCTCTAGTAATGTTGAAACCAATATCTTATGCCTGATTTTCCATTGTTTTAAAAAAGTGTATGCCAGGTTTTAGAACCCTTAGAGGTTTCTTTCCTTGGGTGATGAAGTGCTTATCCCAGATTCAACGATGGCCACTTCATCATCGAACAAAGGAAGCTTCACAGAAGCTTGAGAGTTCTGTACTATTCACTAAGGATCAGGTTATGATTTATCGATGGCCCGATAATCAGTTTAAAAAAAAAAGGAAACAGCGGTGGTGTTGATTATCTCAATGTTATAAAAAGACCCAACTGCTCTGTTATCTTCAGCTACAAGTTGAAACTCCTTTGTCTAGGGTATGAGTGCCTTGTCTTAACCCCGAGAACCTCTTCTCCGTCACTTACACAATGAAAGAGGGTGTGTTTGAATGGAAGCTTCACTGGTGTTCCCCTGACGTATTTTCCTGAAAAAAACTAATTCCAAATCCCGTGTCTGGAATGTATTTTTATTTAAAATTAGATGCCCGCTGTGTAGCAGCTTCTGCCTCACAAAGGCCGCCTTTTTTTGCTGTTTTCAGCAGTGCGGTACCTAGTTTCTTGGTCTCCTTCTGTCCTGGCTCTGTCGAAAGTGATGAGCAGTGATGGGGGGTGTGTAGTCAAAGTTTTAAAAGTTAAAGTTTGATTATTAGTGTCACAAGTAGGCTTCCATTAACACTGCAATGAAGTTACCATGAAAATCCCCCAGTCGCCACACTCCGGCACCTATTCGGGTACACTGAGGGAGAATTTAGCATGGTCAATGCATCTAACCAGCACGTCTTTCTGACTGTGGGAGGAAACTGGAGCACCTGGAGGAAACCCATGCAGAGAATGTGCAAACTCCGCACAGACAGTGATCCAAGCCGGGAATCGAATCTGGGTCCCTGGCGCTGTGAGGCAGCAGTGCTAACCACTGTGCCACCGTGCGGAGGTGTTACTCAGTGGAGTAAACTTCAAAAAGACTACAGAGAAGGTCCATCCGTCTTACCTTACCATTGAAAGCTATCACTCCTGTCCACCACTATTTACAGCATCTTGAACATTTCCAGATTTCTTTTTCTTCCACTACCTGTCCCCAATATTCCCAACTCCTCAAAAGGGGAACCGCTTCCTCAGGAAAGAAGAGCTAGGGACAAAGCAGTTATTGGTGCTGTATAATTGGCTTCAGTTTTTTTGATTAGATTTGATTTATTATTGTCACATGAAATGGGATACAATGAAAAATATTGTTTCTTGCACTCTATACAGACAAAACATATCGTTCATAGAGTACATGGGGAGAGGGAAAGGAGAGGGTTGCAGAATATAGTGCTAGAGTCATTAGGTAGCTAGATAAATTCCCTCCAGTGCAGAAGGAGGCCATTCAGCCCATCAAGCCTGCACCGACAATAATCCCACCCAGGCCCTCTCTCCGTAACCCCACGTATTTACCCTGCTAATCTCCCTGACATTAGCTGGGGTGTAGAGAAAGGTCAACTTAATATAAGATAGGTCCATTCAAAAGTCTGATGACAGCAAAAGTCCGATCTCAGACATTTGTATCTTTTTCCTGATGGAAGAAGGTGGAAGAGAGTATGCCCGGGGTGCGTGGGGTCCTTGATTATGCTGGTTGCTTTTCCGAGGCAGCGAGAAGTGTAGACAGAGTCAGTGGATGAGAGGTTGGTTTGCCTGATGGACAGGGCTGCGTTCACAACCCTGTAGTCCTGGTCAGAGCAGGAGTCATACTAAGCTTATAGGGCTAGAATACAAGAGCAGGGATGTACTTCTGAGGCTGTATAAGGCTCTGGTCAGACCCCATTTCGAGTACTGCAAGCAGTTTTGGGCCCCATATCTAAGGAAGGATGTGCTGGCCTTGGAAAGGGTCCAGAGGAGGTTCACAAGAATGATCCCTGGAATAAAGAGCTTGTCATATGAGGAACGGTTGAGGATTCTGTGTCTGTACTCATTGGAGTTTAGAAGGATGACAGGGGGGGCGGGCGGGGGGGGGGGGGGGGGGGGGGGGGATCTTATTGAAACTTACAAGATGCTGTGAGGCCTGGATAGAGTGGACGTGGAGAGGATGTTTCCACTCATAGGAAAAACTAGAACCAGAGGGCACAACCTCAGGCTAAAGGGACGATCCTTTAAAACAGAGATGAGGAGGAATTTCTTCAGCCAGAGAGTGGTGAATCTGTGGAACTCTTTGCCGCAGAAGGCTGTGGAGGCCAGGTCATTGAGTGTCTTTAAGACAGAGATAGATAGGTTCTTGATTAATAAGGGAATCAGGGGTTATGGAGAAAATACAGGTGAGTGGGGATGAAACAAATATCAGCCATGATTGAATGGCGGAGCAGACTCGATGGGCAGAGTGGCCTAATTCTGTTCCTATGTCTTATAGAACATAGAACATTACAGCGCAGTACAGGCCCTTCCGCCCTTGATGTTGCGCCGACCAGTGGAACCAATCTAAAGCCCCTCTAATCTACACTATTCCAATATCATCCATATGTTTGTCCAATAACCATTTGAATGCTCTTAATGTTGATGAGTCCACTACTGCTGCAGGCAGGGCATTCCACACCCTTACTACTCTCTGAGTAAAGAACTTATGGTCTACTTATGGTCTAAGCTGTGATACATCCGGAAAGAATGCTTTCCATGGCGCATCTGTAAAAATTGGTGAGAGTCGTAGCAGACATGTCAAATTTCCTGAGCCTCCTGAGAAAGTAGAGGTGTTCAGTGTCCCTGGCATAGAATAAATGAATGTGCCTTTACTGTTAAGTCCTCATGCCTTGCAGTCATTGTTCATTCAAAATAACACTCAGGGTTAAACTACACTTTGTATTTGAAATTATAGAATGATAAAGCACAGAAAGAGACCATTCAGTTCATTGTGTCTATCCTTTCACTTAGCCTTGACTGCTAGCACCCTACATCAATCCTTACTCATTGCCTTCATTGGAGCAGAGAGAGAGAGGAGAGCGAGAATCTATAATTGAACAACCCTGTGAACAGCAAAAATGTATCTGAGATAAGACCCCTTTCTTCATTCAAGGCTAAAGAGTCCCAACATTTTATAACCTCCCCTCACAATTAGATACAAGATTGCTTTTTCCATGGATTTTAGCAGTTAAAAAGTTAGGAAAAGCACCTCTTGCAGCTTAAGTAGCTAATTCTGTTCTTAATTTGCTGATCTAATTTTTTTTTCTATGGCCCGAAGTTTCCTGCCGGCATGCTGTGTGATATACAAGGTCTGGGTTTTTCTTTGACTCGATTTATATCTTGGTGAGCCTAATTATGTTAATATTTTCACAGCCGATGTCTGAGGAAGACATGTGCCAGTGAAATATTGATTAGCATTGTATTTGCAATGAAACTTGATGTAGTACTGCCCGTTGGTATAATAAACCAAATAATAACCAGTGCATTAACTTTCTTGCAGCATGTGGACTACTACAGGTTTGCGTCAGCACAATTCAATGAAGAGGCAACAATAGCAGACACCCGCGTCAAGTAAGTACCTCAAAAAGGAACCGTTTGCACTGCCCAGAAATGCACAAGGTCAGAGGCAGAGAATCTTGAGTTTTTTTGTGATTTGTGACCTACTGGTGGCAGCTTAGTTGGCACGGAGTAACTTACACAGCTGCCTTGGGGTGCTGGGATTACTCCACGTGACTTGGACTCTTTCTAATTAATCCTCGGGGTGTGGGCGTCGCTGGCAAGGCCTCCTCCATTCATTGCCCATCTCAAGTTGCTCTTGGGATGGTTAGGGATGGGAACTTCTGCAATTTCACACAACTGATTGGTCACTTCAGAGGGCATTTAGGAGTCAAACATGATGGTCAGGGACTGTAGTTACATATAGGTCCAGGCTGGGTAAGAACGGCAGGTTTACTGCCCTTAAGTACAATGGTGAACCAGATGGGTTTTTAACAAACATTTGACGGCTTCAATGTCACTTTTACTGATACCAGATTTTTTGTTTGCATATTTTTAAAAACCCCATTAAAATTCTTAAACTGCCATGGTGGGCTCGAAGCTCACATTATCTATTTATTAGTTCAAGCCTCTGGATTTCAGGTCCAGAAACATGACAACTAAGCCACTGCAGTCTGCATGGGTTGGTCAAAAAGTTGCAGAGAAAAGCATTGGAAGAGAAAAGCAGCTGTGCATCTTGATGTGGAGCCGTACAGACGGGCGACGTCCCAAGCTCGATCTCCAGGCTGTGCTTAAAGTAACAGATTGCAGCTGGAGCATCAGTAGAGGTTCTACAAATGGCCGGACAGCCTTTGGCCCAGGAGGGGCAAATAAATGAGGCTGTGTGCTCGGTCCAGTTTGTTGTTCATTAGCTCCTAGTAAAAAGCATGCTAGGATGTTGGAAGAGGAAGGGTGACCGAGCGTCACGGTGGCACAGTGGTGAGCACTGCTGCATCACAGCATCAGGAACTGGGTTCGATTTCCGGCTTGGGTCACTGTCTGTGTGGAGTTTGCACATTCTCCCCGTGTCTGCGTGGGTTTCCTCCGGGTTCTCCGGTTTTCTCCCACAGTCCAAAGATGTCCTTTAGTGCCCGGGATGTGTAGGTTAAGAGGGATTAGCGGGGTAAATTTGTGGGGATAGGGCCTGGGGCGGGATTGTTGTCGGTGCAGACTCGATGGGCCGAATGGCCTCCTTCAGCACGGGGGTTTCTATGAATCTATGATTTCGATGATGCTTGAGTGTGATGCCCCACTTGCTCCAGTAGCACTCATTGCCTGAGTTCTTGTTCAAAGAGTTCCAGTTGGTACCATCCAGAGGGTGGATGTAGTAGAGACCCTGGTCATGAGAAAGAAAGAGGGAGAACTTCGGTAGTTGCATTTAAAACACTCAGGAGGAATGGTTAGACTGAGAGAGTAGTTAGAATGCGGACACATGGAGTAGTTGAAGAAACTGACATAGATGCATTTAAGAAGAATCTAGACTTTTAAAAAATTCTTTTGTGGGATGTGAATGCTGCTGGCAAGTCCAATATTTGTGCCGATTGCTAATTCCCTTGAGAAGGTGGTGGTGAGCCATCTTCTTGAACTGCAATCAATGACCTTCCAAGGTCAAAAGTGAAGATTTTCGCTAATGACTGCACAATGTTCAGCACCGGTTGAGACACCTCAGATCCTGGAACAGTCTGTGTTCAAATGCAGCAAGACCTGGACAATATCCAGGCTTGGGTTGAGAAGTGGCAAATAACATTTGTGCCACACAAGTGTCAGACAATGACCATCTCCAACAAGGGCGAATCTAATTATCTGCCCTTGACATTCAATGGCATTACCATCGCTGAATCCCCCACTGTCAACATTCTGAGAGTTACCATTGACCAGAAACTACACTGGACCAGTCATATTAATATCATGGCTACCAAAGCAGGTCAAAGACTAGGAATCGTGCGGTGAGTAACTCACCTTCCGACTCCCCAAAACCTGTCCACCATCTACAAGGCACAAGTCAGGAGTGTGATGGAATACTCTCCACTTGACTTGATGGGTGCAGCTCCAGCAACACTCAAGAAGCTCAACAACATTCAAGACAAAGCAGCCCATTTGATTGCTACCCCGTCCACAAATATTCACTCCTTCCACCACCAATGAACAGTGGCAGCCATGTGTACCATCGACAAGATGCAGTGCAGGAACTCACCATGGTTCTGTAGGCGCCACCTTCCAGATCCATGACATCTACCGCGTAGAAGGCAGCAGAAACATAGTAACAGCACCACCTGCAAGTTCCCCTCCAAGTTACTCATCATCCTGACTTGGAAATATATCGCCATTCCTTCACAGTCGCTGGGTCAAAATCCTGGAATTCCCTCCCTAACTGCACTGGGGTGTACCTACGCCTCAGTTACTGTGGCAGTTCAAGAAGGCAACTCAGTGCCACCTTCTGAAGGGCAACTAAGTGAGCAATAAAAGCTGGCCTAGCTAGTTACTCCCACATCCCGTAATTGAATTTTTAAAAATCTAGTGTAGCTACACTCATGCTGTTGGAAAGGGAGTTCCAGGATTTTGAACCAGTGACAGTGAAGGAACAGTGGTCTAGTTCCAAGTCAGAATGCTGTGTGGCTTAGTGGTGGTGTTCCCATGTGTCTGCTACCCTTGTCCTTCTAGGTGGGAGAGGTCACAGATTTGGAAGGTTCTGTCAAAGGAGGCTTGGTGAGTTAGTGTAGTACTTCCTGTATATGGTACATCGTGCTGCCACTGTGCGCCAACGGTGGAGGGAATGAATGTTTAAGGCCTTGGGTAGGTTGCTGATCAAGTGGGCTGCTTCGAACTTGTTGAATGTTGTTTGAGCAATTTGTTACTGAAAGGAGGTGGGGTTAAATTAAACAACACTAATTTCTAACCGCCCCCCCCCCCCCCGCCCCCCCATTTCCCCTTCCCTTAAACTGAAAGGTGTTTTTGATTTGCTTCCCCCTTTATAAGCAGTGACATATTTCCCAACTTCTCAGTTGTGGTGTGATCCAGTTTTCTATTTATATTCCCTCAGCAAACCCAAGAGAGTGAACTCCAAGGGTTAGTTTACTTGCACACACTCAAAACGCAGGAGATGGGTCATAACATCGACTCCTTTGCATTCATACAGTAAAAGAGAGATAGGTAAAAGAAAGGTTTACAGTGAAGGGACCACAGAGAAAAGAAATATTGTTTCATGTGGGTTCCAGAGTCCAGAATCGAAGTCCAGTGAAATATTCCCTCACAAAGGTTGGTGAGCTGAAAACCGATGCTGGATAATTCATTTTACTGATGGCGTTAACTTCACACAATGAGATAGGAATGCAAAGAACAAAGAAAAGTACAGCACAGGAACAGGCCCTTTGGCTCTCCAACTCTGTGCTGATCATGATGCCTTAACTAAATTAAAAAACACCCCCAGGTCTCTTTGCACAGTAGCATGTTGCAATTTTTTTCCATTTAGATAATAATCCAATTTGCTATTATTTCCTCCAAAGTGAATAACCTCACATTTGTCAACGTTATACTCCATCTGCCAGATCCTCGCCCACTCACTCAGCCTGTCCAAATCTCTCTGCAGACCTTCTATGCCCTCCACACGATTCACTTGTCCACTTATCTTTGTTTCGTCTGCAAACTTTGTTACCCTACACTCAGTCCCCTCCTCCAGATCGTCTATATAAATGGTAGATAGTTGAGGCCCCAGTACCGATCCCTGCGGCACGCCACTAGTTACCATCTGCCAACCAGAAAAGCACCCATTTATTCCGACTCTCTGCTTCCTGTCGGATAGCCAATCCCCAATCCACGCTAACACCCTACCCCCCAACTCCGTGTGACCCAATCTTCTTCAGCAACCTTTTGTGAGGCACCTTATCAAACGCCTTTTGGAAATCGAAAAACACCGCATCCGCCGGTTCCCCTCCGTCAACCGCACTAGTCACATCTTCATAAAAATCCAACAAGTTCGTCAAGCACGACTTTCCCCTCAATGTTCGCGGTCACAGAAAAATCTGTCTGTGCCCCTGACTATCGAGTCTCTTACCACTAGGCCTAGTGGTACTGTCGATGGACTATTAATCCAGAAACTCAGCGAATGTTCTGAGGACTGAATCGGGATTCTGCCACTCCAGGTGGTGAAATTTGAATTCAATAAATTCTGGAATTAAGAGTCTACTGATGACCATGAAACCATTGTCGATTGTTGGAAAAACCCATCTGGTTCACTAATGTCTTTTAGGGAAGGAAATCTGCCGTCCTTACCCAGTCTGGCCTACATGTGACTCCAGAGACGCAGTAATGTGGTTGACTCTCAAATGCCCCTCTGAAATGGCCTAACAAACCACTCAGATCAAGGGCATCTCAGGATGGGCAATCAATGCTGGCCCAGCCAGCGACGCTCATGTCCCACAAATGAATTCTTAAAAAATCACTGGCTTGGACTTAGTCTGATCCTGCTGTACAGCAGAACAGGCCTAGCTGCTGCTGGCATTTTCCCCTGAAAGACTATCTCTCCCCAACAATATGCTTGTAGGCGATAGTACAGAATTTCCTGTCTAGGTAGTGTAGATGGGGGCCAAGTGTCCTTTTCTGTGATGCTGCTAGTTAGGTGTTAAAATGGTAGAATGAGACTTGGCACTTCAGCAAGGCAATATTACTGGTTCTACAAACCAGAGGTCCATGTCACATGGCTCCAACCTCTTCACATCGTCTCTGACAAAGAGTGTGTACCCCTGTTCTGAGTCCCTAAGACTGTTAAACGTCTCACCCATTATGAATTGAAAGGAAGCTGACAGAGCCCTTTGTCCTAGCAGACAAGTAGACTCCGGTTGGCCAACCTGGGTTATGAAATGCAGATGGCCTTTGTACAGCTCACTTTGAAGTTGGTCTCTGCAGCTCACAATATGTTGTTAGTGGCTCTTCAGAGATAACAAGGTGCAGGTTTCTTCGATATTGCCAGGTAGCTCCTTTAGTTCAGGGGTTACGGATGGATATAGGCTGGAATATTTCAGCCCCTCCCTTCAGCAGGACCTTCTGGTCCTACTGAAGTCAACAGACGCTTGAATGGCGTACTGCATCCACTCCAGGGGAATCCACTGTGGTGGGGCTGGCGAACCCGAGACATAGATTCAGCCATTTTAAGGTCTTTGTCCAGTTTTATTTTTTTAGAGGTAGCAATGAGCTTATCTCTATGTATTTTATAGAAAGATACACGGTGGGGTCTTAGTCCCCTCACAACATTCCTTACTTGTGCATTGTAGATGGTGGACAGGCTTCGGGGAGTCAGGAGGTGAGTTGCTTGCTTCAGAATTTCCAGCCCCTTGTGGCCACAGTATTTGTATGGCTGATCCAGTTTAGTTTCTGTTCGATGGTAACCCCCAGGATGTTGAAGTTGAGGCACTCAGTGATGGTAATGCCATTCAGTGTCAAGGGGAGATGGTTGGTAAGAACATGAGAGAGAGAGAAGAATTGAAGGATATGTTGATGTGATTTTTAAAAAAGAGGACTGGTTGGTGGCTTTTTGATTTGATTTGATTTATTATTGTCACATGTATCAACATACAGTGAAAAGTATTGTTTCTTGTGCACTATACAGACAAAGCATACCGTTCATAGAGAAGGAAAGGAGAGAGTGCAGAATGTAGTGTTACAGTCATAGCTAGGGTGTAGAGAAAGATCAACTTAATGCGAGGTAAGTCCATTCAAAAGTCTGACAGCAGCAGGAAAGAAGCTGTTCTTGAGTCAGTTGGTACGTGACCTCAGACTTTTGTATCTTTTCCCCAACAGAAGAAGGTGGAAGAGAGAATGTCCGGGGTGCGTGGGGTCCTTAATTATGCTGGCTGCTTTTCTTGAGGCAACGGGAAGTGTAGACAGAGTCAATGGATGGGAGGCTTATGAAGAGCATAAACACTGGCACTGGCCATAGGCCTGTTCCTGCGCTGTAAATACCCTGTAATTTCAACTTGAAATGTAATGTCCCAACAATCACATGAGTGAGCCTCCTCTAGCAGCTGGGTATAAACATAATGGGGAGGCGATGGCCTAGTGGTATTATCGCTGGATTATTAATCCAGAAACTCAGCTAAGGCTCTGGGGACCCGGGTTTGAATCCCATCATGGCAGGTGGTGGAGTTTGAATTCAATAAAAAATATCTGGAATTAAGAATCTACTTATGACCATGACGCCATTGTCGATTGTCAGAAAAAGCCATCTGGTTCACTAGAGTCATAGAGGTTTACAGCATGGAAACAGGCCCTTCGGCCCAACTTGTCAATGCTGCCCTTTTTTTATAAACCCCGAAGCTAGTCCCAATTGCCCACATTTGGCCCAAATCCCTCTACACCCATTTGCCCATGTAACTGTCTAAATGCTTTTTAAGAGCATTTGAAAGCATTACTTCCTTTAGGGAAGTAAATCTACCGTCCTTACCTGATCTGGCCTACATGTGATTCCAGAGCCACAGCAATGTGGTTGACTCTCAACTGCCCTCTGAACAAGGGCAACTAGGGATGGGCAATAAATGCTGTGATGTGGAGATGCCGGTGTTGGACTGTACAGTAAGAAGTCTCACAACACTAGGTTAAAGTCCAACAGGTTTATTTGGTAGCACAAGCTTTCGGAGTGTTGCTCCTGTTGCTCCTGAATTGCTCACTCGCCTGAGGAAGGAGCGACACTCCGAAAGCTCGTGCTACCAAATAAACTTGTTGGACTTTAACCTGGTGTTGTGAGACTTCTTACAATAAATGCTGGCCAGCCAATGACTCCCATGTCCCACGAATGAATTTTTAAGAAGTGATGGTATTCAGCCATGTGAATCAGACCATAGCTCTATAAACCTTTTAAAACAGTATTGAGTTATTTTAATTTTAAATAGATGCTATAAAGACAGCACAGCCTTTGTAGTTTTCTTTTTTGTGTGCATGCCTGTGTTCAATAAAACTTTGCACTTGTGTTGTGGTCCATAAACGGAGCATATGTGAAGCAGATGGAAGTTTAAAACATGTGTCAAACCTGATAAAAAGAAAAGCAAGTTTTTTTAAATATAACCTCCACAGACCCTTTTACAGTGGAAATAGCTTCTTCCAGTAACCACCATGGATTGGTCAATTATAGGTGAGGTACGCTACTTCTGTTCTCAGTTTTGAAGGCTTGCCTCTTCAACTGCATTTTCTCTTACTTGTCTCAGGGCTAAACTGCCTCTTTAGATTGGAGTTAACATGCTTGTCATTTTACTTTCATCTCTTGTTCACTATGTCCTTTTAGTTCAGTTTAAATTGTTCACTGCTCTTCCTGATTCCACTTTTGGTGAATAGTCACACTGGAAACACCACCACATCCTTTCACCTTTCAGAGGGAACTGCACTTCATTCTTTCTGCTTCTGTATCTATCCTGTGGGCGGCATGGTGGCACAGTGGTTAGTGCTGCTGCCTCACAGCACCAGGGACCTGGGTTCGATTCCCGGCTTGGGACACTGTGCAGAGTCTGCATGTTCTCCCCGTGCCTGCATGGATTTTCTCCAGGAGCTTTGGTTACCTCTCACAGTCCAAAAGACGTGCTGGTTAGGTGCATTGGCCATGCTAAATTCTCCCTCAGTGTACCCGAACTGGCGCCGGAGTGTGGCGACTAGGGGATTTTCACAGTAACTTCATTGCAGTGTTAATGGAAGCCTACTTGTGACACTAATAAATAAACTATAATTCCTGCTTGGTGCTCCAGCCCTCTCCTCTCTATATTCCCTTCAGACATTTTCCAAAGACGTTGTTGCTTTCTTCTCATGGTAGGGAGGAAGAGTACGTGGACCAGAACTTAGTTAGATAAGAGAAAGTCTACTCTTTGTGAAGTATTTAGATGCTGTTCTTGGAGGTAGGGGGAAAGACAAAGAGAAGCCACTTGGTGAATGTCAAATCGAACCTTCACTGCAGCAACATATCTTGGAACCCCTATCATTTGGCCCATCATATGATCAGAATTAACAGATTAACAGAATTATCCAATTCTCCCAATCCCCTGCTCTGACTTTGTAACAGCATTTTTTTTCCATTAAGTATATATTCAATTGGAGTTACTCTTAAACCTGCCTTCCCCACCTTTTCAGACAGTACATTTCTGATTACTATTCATTGCTGGGTAAATATTTTCCTCTTGTCACCTCAGGTTCTTCTGCCTGAAATCATTGTCCTCTGGTTACCGTTTTCCTTTATAATTCTATCAAAACCATAAAGATCTTAAATACTCTATGAAATTTCCTCTTAACCTTCCCTGCTCTAAGGAGAACAAGCCCAACCTCTTCAGTTTTTCCACATAACTGAATTCCCTCATCCCTGCTACCAATCAGGGAAATCTCCTTTGCAGCCTCTCTCAGGCCTTGCGATTCTTCCCAAAATGTGACGCCCAGAATCGGGCATAGTCTCCCAGTGTTTTTCTGTACCAGTCATGCTCGACAGTAATCACTAGAAGGTGACATAATCTTTTGTTCAGTGCTTCCAATATTGCTTCCAGTCAATGGAGAAAAAGAATATGCATTCTTGTGAGCGCCAGGAGTATAAAGTGAAAGCGAAGTGACGGTGTGAATGCACAGCGTATCTGTTAGCATCACTGAAGAGAAAGAACAGATCAATGGTTCAGCAATACAACTTTCACCAGGAATAGAAACTTGAAGATAGTTGAGTGCTTTTGTTCAGTATTATTATTCTGTTTAATTGCTTATTATTCAGAAGGGCTAATGGTTGTTCTAAATTTAAACATGGTTCACAGGTTATCTTCAACATGGATTAGGGCGGCATGGTGGCACAGTGGTTAGCACTGCTGCCTCACAGTGCCAGGGACCCAGGTTTGATTCCCGGCTTGGGTCACTGTCTGTGCGGAATCTGCACGTTCTCCCCGTGTCCACGTGGGTTTCCTCCAGGTGCTCCGATTTCCTCCCTCAGTCCAAAAGGTGTGCAGGTTAGATCTATTGGCCATGCTAAATTATCCCCCAGTGGACCCGAACAGGCACCGGAGTGTGGCGACTCGGGGATTTTCACAGTAACTTCATTGCAGTGTTAATGTATGCCTACTTGTGACTAATAAATAAATTTTTAGAGGTCCACAGCTTTGTTCTCCTGTTGTGGTGAATTTCGTATCCCAGCCTTGCCTCCTGGACATACATGGGCGAAGGAGGGAAAGTCAGGTGGAAACCTGTGCTCCAAGTTGGACAAGTTGGGTCAAAGGGCCTGTTTCCATGCTGTAAACCTCTATGACTCTATGAACTTGCTTTCTGGCAGCTGTAGTCAAGAGGCTCCTCAAAGTGGCCAGCTACCTCCTGGTCAGGCACTGACTGGTGTGTGAGGGAGCCTGTAAGCAGTGGGGGTTGCGTGTTGCAGAATGGGAGGAATGCCTTATGCATGTCACACAAAAGAGGTATTTGCTCCACAACAGGTACATAATGTAGGTTTCTCTCCAAACCTCCTGTTTGTAAATTAGTAGCGTTGCAACTGTAAAAAATATCTTCCAAAAGAAAGACTTGCCTTTATATAATACCCGTCACGAGCTCAATGTGTCTCAAAGCATTTTACATCTGATGAAGTACTTTTTGAAATTCAGTCACAGTTGTAATGTAGGAAACCAGCTTGTGTGTTGCAAGCTCCCAAAAGCAGCAATGAGCAGATTAACCTGTTTTTTAGTGATGTTGGTTAAAGAATAAGTATTACTGCAGGACACCGGGGAACACCACTGCTTCTTAAAAAATAACGAGAAGGTTGGCAGTGCAGGGTTAGATGCCTGATCTGAAAGACAACACCTCTGACTTTGCAGCATCCCCTCAGTACTTGCATTTACAGCGTCAGCCAGGATTATGCTTTCAAGGAATGGCTTATTCAAGTGCAATATAATTTCACATCTTTATCTTTGGCTCAAATCTAAACCAAAGTAATAGATGAAAGCCTCAATTATCAGGCTGCTTCACCAAGAGCCCTGGGTGAAATAAATTCTTGATAACTCAGTCTAGTTCCTAGTGAGCACTCACCATATAACACACTACTTTCCCATATTCAGTGCCAATTGCCTGGCTTGTGAAATCTGCAAAAGGAGGTGAATTGCTGAGGTTGGGAGTCTGACTGTGCTGTAACTGACCATTGTAATGAATTGAAAAACACAACTTTCAAAGGAGGGAGATCACAGAGAAAAGTCGATGCTTTTAGGGGGTAATTAAGCACGATGTTCACTGTCCCAAACTTTGTCCTTTCCACGCATCTTTCACCGGTGTGTGGGATAGGTGAATTCTGCTATCAATGCTACTCTCTGCAACAGCTGATCATACCTGAGCAACTCCTAACTGTGCCTTCTGAGATCTTTGTCTCCCAATTGGTATTTGCTGCTTTTTGTGTACTCCCGCATGAGGAAGTAAAGTACTTTATCTGAGATTTGCCTTTTTTTTTGTTTGCACCCATGTGCTTGCTTTAGCTCCCAATTCCTCATCTGAATCAATTCCCTCCCCTCTCCTTCCCTGTTTTATCTACATGATTTATTGCAGAAGGCTTTAAAACTTGTATAATAAGCAGGAAGGCATTTTAGTAACAGCTGGTGCCTTACCACAGACCACCCCCTGCAGGTTCCATGAGAGAGTTGGACGATTGCTCAAACTGCACCAGTCACTTTATAAAGAAAACTGTAACATTAGCCCCTGGCACGACACACTCTTCCAATGACTCTTGTTTTGTCCCACTCCCTTACATTCGCTGCTTCCTCCAGTTCACAGTGAGAAAGGTTTATTCAGAAGAAAGAGTAACGTCTGTTTGACACACTTACCTGAATTATTCAAAGTCAGGTATGAGAATTGAGTGCTCTGCATCTCCCTGTGCTCTGCTCAGTTTTATAACCTATCCACCAAACCAGCGCTGAAGCAGCAGCCAGGGTCAGTTATCAGCTGCTATAACAGCCTCCCCCCCGCCCCCCCCCCACCCCCGAGCATGAATCTCACTACTGCCAGAAAGAAATGGAACAAAGGTAAAGGGGAAAGCAAGGACATTTAGCTAATTGAACCCTAAACCGTAGGGTCGTGGCATTGAATGTTTGTACAACTCACCCTGCGGAGGAGAGTGATGGACAAGATGGCCCAGGTGCCTTTTGCTGCCCTTTTCCCCTTCCCCTTTTATCCTCTGAAGACTTGCTGCTCTGTGTTTTGACAGGGTAAACAGCGAGCAGTCGATTGGTAACTGGGACACACAGAACCCATTGACAAAAGAAACAGAGGGGAGGCAAGGAGAATTTTGTTTCATGCAGTAAGTTGCTATGTTCTGGAATACACTACCTGAAAGGGTGGCGGAAACAGATTCAATAGCACTCTTCAAAAGGGAATCGGATAAATACGCTGAAGGTGAAAATAGGGGCAGCATGCACTGCTGCCTCACAGCGCCAGGGACCCCAGTTTGATTCCTGGGTTGGGTCACTGTCTGTGTGGAGTTTGCACATTTTCCCCGTGTCTGTGTGGGTTTCCTCCGGGTGCTCCGGTTTCCTCCCACACTCCAAAACTGTGCAGGTTCGGTGGATTGGCTATGCCAAATTGCCCCTCAGTGTCAGGGTGGGTAAATGCATGGGGTTATGGGGATAGGGCCTGGGTGGGATTGTGGTAGGTGCAAACTTGATGGGCCGAGTGGCCTCCTTCTGCACTGTAAGGATTCTGTGATACAATGATAAATTATAGGACCACTGGAAATGGAATCAAAAGAGGATTGTTCAGTCAAAGAGCTAGCAAAGGCACAATGGGCCGTAAGGCCTCCTGCCCTGTGTGTGATTCTGCTATCTGGTCCTTCATTTGTGGCCAGCTGTTCAGAGATGTTCCCTCTTCTTCTTGCTGTTTGGTGAGCAAAAAGGTAGAGACTATAGTTACTGGTCATGGCTTCCCAGCCTCCTTTGATCGACAGTTCTATAGCTCGACTTCTCTCTGTAGCTGCTCATGCTAGTGTTAATTAAGGTGATGAACTTGTTGTTCGCAACCTTTGAATTTGAATCATCTCACGTGAGAACACCATCCACCAGGTACACGGTACATATTCTTGTGACTCGGCCAACATTGCCTACCTGATATGCTGCAGGAAAGGATGTCCCAAGGCATGGTATATTGGCGAAACCATGCAGTCGCTACAACAACGAATGAATGGACACTGCTCGACAGTCACCAGGCAGGAGTGTTCCCTTCCTGTCGGGGAACACTTCAGCGGTCACGGGCATTCAGCCTCTGATCTTCGGGTAAGCATTCTCCAAGACGGCCTTCACGACACACGACAATGCAGAATCACTGAGCAGAAACTGATAGACAAGTTCTGCACACATGAGGATGGCCTCAACCGGGATCTTGGGTTCATGTCACACTATCTGTAACCCCCACGACTTGCTTGGGCTTGCAAAATCTCACTAACTGTCCTGGCTGGAGACAATTCACATCTCTTTTAACACTCTCTCCACTCGCATTGTCTGCACCTGTAATGACTTGATTACTTGTTAAGACTCGCATTCCAACGATTACCTTGTAATTGAGTTTGTGTCTATATAGCCCTGTTGGTGAACTGAACTCTTCACTCACCTGACGAAGGAGCAGCACTCCGAAAGCTTGTGCTACCAAATAAACCTGTTGGACTTTAACCTGGTGTTGTGAGACTACTAACTTTGAAGTTGAAGTGCTGCATGTCGGAACAACCAGAGTGACTGTCCTGTAAGTCGTAGTTTAAAGTCGTGGCCCTTGATTTTGAAGAAATTACGGGAAAGCACTAGTGCTGCCTGCTGTCTACATCTCAACAAGGCAAGGGCTTCCGCTCTGACAAGGGCAGATGGCTGCCCAGGTCTGATTCTGAAAATACCTCAGGCATCAGCCAACAACAGAAGTGGAATAGGACAGAAAATCAAGGTCTTGAATTATAAAGCCACTCACTGTCTCTGGGTGTGTGATGGAAACTCTGATTCATTCTGACACCCATGATTCAGAACCTTGAATTTGAGGCAGTCCAGTTACTTAGTTTGTGGCACATTGTGGATGGAATATGTTTTGAGCCCAGCAAGGTGCGCAGATAATTGACTTGCTGAGTTGGTATGTTGTCAGTTATCTTCCTTATGGCATCCCAGCATTGCCAATCACAGGACGATTGAGCTATGCAATGGCTTGGGCAATTGATCTGGTCGGGCATGGTAGACTTCTATACGTGGTGTGACTTGCTGTCTAATTTCTCACTTCAAGCACCCTATGTGCAGCCAAAATGCATATTTATATTTTTCTCTCTCTGTAACCAATGATCATTTTACAGTTAATATTAAAAATGCTGGTTAAATCCTGCAGGATGATTTTCACCTTATGAAGTAATCCTCACTGACTGAAGTGTTGTGGCACATCTGGTTCTCCCAAGTTTTATGCCCATGAAACCTTGTGCTAATTAAGTTTCTTCATCGCCACCCCCCCCCGCTCCATCCAAGGAAATAAAACATTTAAAAAAATACTTTATAACCAGTAAATTGTGCATAAATAAAACAAATTTTCAATCAGTTAATATGGCTTTGTTGGCTTTTGAAAGCGCAGCAACATTTGTGGATATTTGAACCGTGTTGTCTTCAGCATCCTCCCATGTAAGGTGATGAACTTGCAGCGAATCAAATCCACTGGGAATGAGGTCACTTCATATGATGCACTATGGATGATGGCTGAAGAGACCAATCCGTGAGAGGCAGGTTCTGCTATAAATGCTGCATCTGACGTGGTTATCAGGTGTTGTTGCAAGTTGTTATTTTTGGTGTTGATGCCTATTGCCGAGCTGCTGTAGCCACTAACAATCATGGTGGTGGTCCACAGTGATGTCGCCATTTTCCTCTATTGTCAGCTAGTGTCTCCCAGGTGTGAGGTTCGATGTTCAGGGCCTTCGTGTCACACTTCTACCTCCATGGGTGTGTGTGCCTTCATCGACATTTACCGTTGTTGCAAAAACGTTGAACCCAGCACCAATCTTTCTGTCACTGGGGGGGCCATGGGCCCCCCTTAGACAGAGCCCAACCGGTGGCGAAGATAAGCAAGAGGGTCTTTGTAGCTTAACCCTGAGTGTGTTCACAACATTAATGCTGCCTTCTGTTCTGTCAGATCTCTGTTTGTCAAACAATGCAGCACTTGAATATGTGTCTTATGATGGCACATATGTAAAATTCCTGACACTTAAATCTGAATGTCCGTCTCACCATAATGCAGGTCGGCGCAGACATGATGAGCCAAATGGCCTTCTGTACCGTAAATTTCTCTGATTCTATGATCTCATACCAGCCTAAGGCAGGACCAGGACAAAACCATGTTTGAGTTTTTTGATTTGATTTGATTTAATTTATTATTGTCACATGTATTAGTATACAGTGAAAAGTATTGTTTCTTGCGCGCTATACAGACAAAGCATACCGTTCATAGAGAAGGAAAGGAGACAGTGCAGAATGTTGTGTTATAGTCATAGCTAGGGTGTAGAGAAAGATCAACTTAATGCAAGGTAGGTCCATTCAAAAGTCTGATGGCCAAAGGAAAGAAGCTGTTTTTGAATCGGTTGGTACATGACCTCAGACTTTTGTATCTTTTTCCCGACGGAAGAAGGTGGAAGAGAGAATGTCCGGGGTGCGTGGGGTCCTTGATTATGCTGGCTGCTTTGCCGAGGCAGCGGGAAGTGTAGACAGAGCCAGTGGATGGGAGGCTGGTTTGTGTGATGGATTGGGCTTCATTCACGACCCTTGTAGTTTCTTGGGGTCTTGGATAGAGCAGGAGCCATACCAAGCTGGATGGTAGGTAACATTTGTGTCAGGAATTGGTCATTGCCAAAAGAATGTCCCACCAACTCTCACTGGCCTTCATTGGTGTCAGCAGTGTCTATTCCCCTGGCGTCAACTTCCTTACTGACCGGAACTTTAGCTGGAGCAGCTGAGTTGACACGCTGGCTACAAGAGCAGGGTTGGGGCAGGGCACTCTCTGATGAGTGGGTCACTTCCTGACCCACTCAGTGCCTCACGTCATCCACAAGGCTCAAGTCAGGAGAATGAATGGACGCTCACCACTCACCTGGATGACCTTAAGCTCAACATCAGCCGGAACAGGATTGTTCCTTTGCTTCTGCCACTTCGTTAGCTTGCTTCAAGAGCAACTGCAATCCCATAACCACAGACACCTCTCCCATACCGCCTTGAGTCCCTTTTTCTCTGCTTACTCTTCTAAAAAGCACATTGGGATATCGTTCAAGTGGGGGAGAAATTTGCAGGGTTCTTGACAAAGCACGGGGAGAGTGGGACCCATTGGATAGCTAAGAGTCAGCACAATTGCGATGGAAGAAATGGCCTCTTTCTGTTATTTGATTTTGTTATTCTGAGGCTCAATGCCACCTTCTCTGAAATGAGATTGTAGCTTTGTCAGTCGTGCCCACATCCTGAGAACAGGTTTCAAATAAAAATACCTTTAAAAAAAAAGCAAGTCTTCATATAAGTCGGATCTGATTTCAGATCAATGTTGTGGGCCTGTTCTTGCTGAGCTGTCCTCTGTGCGATGGATTAACAGCACCGGAACCGCTACACTTAGACTGATGCAATTGCTGGAAAGCCACAGTTGCAATTTCATATTTCTGGCCATCGGATATTCAGCGAAATTGGGAAAAAGCAAAAAACCAGCCTTGTGACAACTGCAGTGCTGATCTGCGTGGCTCAGCGGAGAGCTGGGCCCACACACAGCCGCAAAATATTAGCAGAACTGCAGGCAGCTTGGAGGTCTGTTTACTAATGGTGATTTTTTAACATAGTGTTACATATTACAAAGTTTTTGCAGCACAGCAAGAGGCCATTCAGCACAACAAGACCGTATTCTTATGGGATGTGGGCATTGTTGCCTATCCCTAATTGCCCTTGAGAAGGTGGTGGTGAGCTGCCTTCTTGAACTGCTGCAGTCCAACTGCCGCAAGTATACACACAGAATTGTAAGGAAGGGAGTGCCAGGATTTTGATTCCACACTAGTGAAGCAAGGGCAATATATTTCTATGGTGGTTGTCACTTTAAGGGCAACACAAGAGTAAGGGTCACCTGGCCTGGATGGGCAATGGGGACTCAGAGTAACTTGGAAACACCTGGGGGCAGAGTCCTCTGAAGCAGGAGACATTTTGGGAACCAGCTGCAGCAATGCAGCTGCTGAACAATTCGTGTTAAATTATTTTTGTGTTCACTGATGTGTTAGAATTTTAATCCAGAATCGGGGCGGTCGAGATTCGCAGAACGGCATTCTCCGTTGGCCTCGGGTGGGATCTTATGAACCTCAGGCGGGCAAGGCGGTAAAATTCTGGCAATGCCTGTGAAAGTACATCATTTCAATTTCCAACTCAGAGTGGTGAGTAACTTGGAGGGGACCTTGCAGGTTGTTGCGTTCCCATGCATCCTTTGCCCTGTCCTTCTAGGTGGTAGAGGTCGTGGGTTTGGAAGGAGCTCTCAATGGTGCCTTGATGTGAGTTCCTGCAGTGCATCTTGTGGATGGTACACACTGATGCCACTGTGTATCACTGGTGAAGGAAATGAATGTTTATTGTGGTGGATGGGGTGGCAATCAAGTGGCTGCTTTGTCCTGGATGGTTTTGTTTTATTTATTCAGGGGATGTGGGTGTCGTCTGCTAGGCCAGCATTTATTGCCCATCCCTAATTGCCCTTGAGTGGCATGTCAGGCCATTTCAAAGTTAATTTATTAGTCACAAGTAAGGCATACATTAACACTGCAATGATATTACTGTGAAATTCCCCTCATTGCCACACTTCGGTGCCTGTTTGGGTCAGTGCACCTAACCTTTCAGTGACCTTTCAGAGGGTATTTTAAGAATCAACCACATTGCTGGGGTCTGGAGTCACATGTAGGTCAGACTGGGTAAGGACGGCAGATTTCCTTCTGTAAAGAACCTTGATGAACAAGCGGCAAGTGGAGAGTATTCCATCATACTCCTAACTTGTACCTTGTAGATAGTTGAAGGGCTTTGGGGAGTCAGGAGGTTGAATTACTCGTTGCAGAATTCCTAGCCTCTGACCTGCTCTAGTAACTACAGTATTTATATGCTAATCCAGTTTAGTTCCTGGTAAATGGGCATTGATAGTGGGAATTCATTGAATGTCAAGATGATATGGTAAGATTCTCTCTGTTGGATGTTATCTATTGCCTGGCACTTGTGTGGCACAAATTATACTTTTTACCACTTATTGCCCAAAGTCTGAATGATGTCCAGGCCTTGTTACATATTGGCACAAAGTGCTTTGGTGTCTGAGGAGTTGTGAATGGCACTGAACATTGTCTAATCATCAGCGAACATCCCCACTTCTGAGCTTATGATGGAGGGAATGTCATTATGAAAGAGCTGAAGATGGTTGGACCTAGGATACTACCCTGATGATGTACACAAGACTTTTCCCACCTTCTCCTTCCTGAATCACATCTCTTTCTGTTCCATTTTACCTTGTGTCAATCTATTTTAGAGAGTTACATGGGTACGATGGGTATAGAGGGATATGGGCCAAATGCGGGCAATTGGGATTAGTTTAGGGGTTTTTTAAAAAATGGGCGGCATGGACAAGTTGGGCCGAAGGGCCTGTTTCCATGCTGTAAACCTCTATGACTCTAATCCAGCTTCTTCTTAAACACCAGCCACTACTAACTACTCCCTGTGGTAGCGAGATCCACTTTGTAACCACATCTGGATAAAGATGTCCTGAGCTCCCTGTAGAATTTATTTGTGGCTAGCCTACATTTTTGGCTCTTTGTTTTGGGCTCCACAGTTGGAAAGATCAGCCTTATGTGTACTCTATCAAACCCCTTCACAACCTAAAAGACCTCCAATAGATCAACCCTCAGTCTTCCTTTTTCTAAAAAAAGGATCCTTAGCCTAGTTAATGTTTCCTGTTCATTAAAACCTCTCAGTTCTGGTAAACCTCTTTTTGTACCTTTTCCAGTGCTTCAATATCCTTTTTATAAAGTGGAGTCTGGAACTGTACATTGTGCTCTAATTGTAAACAAGGTTCCATATAAATTTAACATAATTTCAGTGCTTTCCAATACTGTCACTGTAGAAATTAACCTTTAATGCTTTCTGTGTTTTTTAATGGTCTTTTTAATCTGTGCGGTTACTTTGAATGATTTGTGTATGCACCCCTAGATCCCTCTGCTCCTTTACTCCATTTAGACACTTGTTATCCCAAGCAGGGGTACTCCTTATGTGACCTCCTTATTCTTCCTACCAAAAATATACCATCCTGTATTTATCTATATTAAAGTCCAATTGCTAATTACACACCCAGCCTGCAAGTTTATTGATGTCATAAAATCATAAAATCCCTACAGTACAGAAGGAGGCCATTTGGCTCATCGAGTCTGTACTGACTACATTCTCACCCAGGCCCTATCCCCGTAACCCCACGCATTTACCCTGCTAATCCCCCAGAAACTAAGGGACAATTTAGCATGGCCAATCCACCTAACCCACACAGCTTTGGACTGTGGGAGGAAACCGGAGCACCCGGAGGAAATCCACGCAGACACGGGGAGAAAGTGCAAACTCCACACAGACAGCGACTCCAGGCCGGAATTGAACCTGGGTCCCTGGCGCTGTGAGGTAACAGTGCTAACCACTGTGCCACCGTGCCACCCTAAATGTCTTTCTGTATTTTGTCAGTGCCGCAGGTGGTGCTCTGTGCCTTCCAAGTTAGGCAACGAAACCAGTTCCTGAGGCTGGGGTCCGTGCCTCGGAACAGCGCAGTAAGATAAATAGGGTTTTAATTAGCACGTAAGTTAGCACTTAACAAACTGCGAGGACTCCAGTCTGCTGGATTCAAATGAGATCTCAGTTTAATAATTGTCTTAATTATTATTTCAGTCAATTCCAGCTGTTAAATCTAAATTGTATTTAAGATAGTGTGAAATAACAAGAATTATTTATAGGGGTTGCATCAGAAGCTGTTGGCAGCAGTGAATGAGCAGCAGTGTAACCCCATATTGGACAGTCTGGCAATCAGCACTGAATCATTTGGTGCGAGCTACTTAGACATAGGCCATTTGGCTCAACAGGTATATGCTGACATTTATGCTCCACACCATCTTTCTGCTAACCCCATCAGCATATCCGTCTTTATCTTTCTCCCTCATATGCTTATTTATCACCTTAAATGCATCTTTTTAAAGTTTATTTATTATTGTCACAAGTAGGTTTACATTAACACGGCACGGTAGCACAGTGGTTAGCACTGGGGCGGCACGGTAGCACAGTGGTTAGCACTGCTGCTTCACAGCTCCAGGGACCTGGGTTCGATTCCCGGCTTGGGTCACTGTCTGTGTGGAGTTTGCACATTCTCCTCGTGTCTGCGTGGGTTTCCTCCGGGTGCTCCGGTTTCCTCCCACAGTCCAAAGATGTGTGGGTTAGGTTGATTGGCCATGCTAAAAAAAAAATTGCCCCTTAGTGTTCTGAGATGCGTAGGTTAGAGGGATTAGCGGGTAAAAATGTAGGGATATGGGGGTGGGATTGTGGTCGGTGCAGACTCGATGGGCCGAATGGCCTCCTTCTGCACTGTAGGGTTTCTATGATTCTATGAACACTGTAATGAAGTTACTGTGAAAATCCCCTAGTCGCCACACTCCGGCGCCTGTTCGGGTACACTGAGGGAGAATTTAGCATGGCCAATGCACCCTAACCAGCACGTCTTTTGGATTGTGGGAGGAAACCCATGCCGACACGGGGAGAACGTGCAGACTCGAATACATAGAATATTGACTGAATTGATACCTAAGACTTGTAAATGTCATCGATGTGCATAGCCAGGACATTCAGCTGTGGAATGCTGGTGTCATAGAGTCATAGAGGTTTACAACATGGAAACAGGCCCTTCGGCCCAACTTGTCCATGCCGCCCCTTTTTTTAAAACCCCTAAGCTAATCCCAATTGCCCATGCTTGGCACATATCCCTCTATACCCATCTTACCCATGTAACTGTTTAAATGCTTTTTAAAAGACAAAATTGTACCCACCTCCACTACTACCTCTGGCAGCTTGTTTCAGACACTCACCACCCTCTGTGAAAAAATTGCCCCTCTGGACACTTTTGTATCTCTCCCCTCTCACCTTAAACCTATGCCCTTGAGTTTTGGACTCCCTTACCTTTGGGAAAAGATATTGACTATCTAGCTGATCTGTGCCCCTCATTATTTTATAAACCTCTATAAGATCACCCCTCAGCCTCCTACGCTCCGGAGAAAAAAAGTCCCAGTCTATCCAGCCTCTCCTTATAACCCAAACCATCAAGTCCCGGTAGCATCCTGGTAAATCTTTTCTGCACTCTTTCTAGTTTATGTAAAGAGATAGTATGCAGAAACTGGCTAAAAAAACAGACTCATAGAGTGTACTTGCTGGAAGAAAAAGCAAGCTATGAGTAAAAGTAATAAGAAGCCAGAACAAACCAAAATAACATGTGAACAGAATAAAAGAAGAAGTGTTGGTGCTGTGCGAAAGTGTTGAGAGAAACAAGGTCACTCACAATCTGAGGACGAATTATCACTGGCTATGCCAGCCATTGTTGGTGATACTAGATCACTCCACTACTGGAGGGACAGCCAGTACGGGAGGAAGTCGACACTGAGGCAGCAGTCTCTCTGGTACCAGCGACTGTATTTGAGGAAAGACTCAGACATATTGACACCAGAGCCAGGGCAATGTGGTTGTCTCTCAACTGCCGTCGGGCAACTAGGGATGGACAATAAATGCTGGCCAGCCAGCAATGCGCATGTCCCACAAATGAATAAAAAAAAGAAACAGGTGAAAGTGGTTCCACTGAAGGCTGCATTGAAGTAGCTGTCCAACTTAATGGACAAACAGAGGATTTGTCTCTACACGTAGTAGAGACAGGGCAATTATCCAGCACTGATAGGTCGAGAATGGTTAAAGATGATTCGACTGAATTGGGCCAAAGTCAACCTGGTGACTAATGGAGAATCAGGCCTCACAAAAATTGGAAAGAAACACATGGTTGTGTTTGATGGAGTGCTGACAAATATGAAAGACATCAGAGTTAAATTGAAGGTTAAAGCAGCAAGTCAAGCAAAATGCTTCAAGGCAACGTCAGTACCCTACATTATCAGGCAGAAAGTGGAGGCTGACTTGGGACGAGTAGTGAAGACAGGAGTCTAGGAGCCAGTTAGTATTAGTGAATGGGCCGCACCAGTAGCATCAGTTATCAAGAATGATGGATCCGTAAGGATTTGTGGAGACTTCAAAGTCATCCTAAATGCCGTATTATGTGCGGAAAAGTACATTACCCCACATCGATGACCTGTTTGCAGGATGGGCAGGGGGGCCAACATTTTAGCAAATTTGATCTAAACTGGGTTTATTTACAGATTAATCTCACAGGAAATTCTGACAATCGTGACACAAAAGGACTTATTCTGATACTGAAGATTGCATTTTGGTATCATATCCGTTTCTGCATTGTTTCAAAGTGCAATAGATCAGATCCTTAGTGGACTGAGTGGAATCCAGTGCTATCTGGATGACATCCTAGTCACTGGGAGGGGGCAAAATGGAACATCTTCGGAATTTGAGTGCCACTCTTCAGAGATTGGAAGACTATGGACTGAGAGGTCCACGAGGCCAAGTGTGAGTTCTTCCAGTTCTCCGTTAAGTTTTTGGGACTGTGATTGATGCCACGGGGCTTCACAAATTTCCTTCAAAGGTCAAGGCTATCACAGAGGTGCTTGCACCTCAGAATATTAATCAGTTGCAATCCTTCCTAGGATTGTTGAACTATTATGGAGGATTTGTTCCAAACCTGGCAACCATTGCATAATCTCTTGTGTCAGAACAAGAAGTGGAAATGGTAAAAATGCTTTCGTGTAGGCCAAAGAAATGTGGCTCAAATCTCAAGCTCTCACTCATTTTGAGCTTACCTTATCCCTGCCATTAGCATGTGATGCATCCCGTTACGGTGTAAGAGTGGTGGTCTCCCAAATCATGCCATCCGGTGAAGACTCATTGCTTTTGTGTCTCGGACATTGAGCAAGGCTAAAAGTAAAGGGAAGCATTAGGGATTATTTTTGGAGCGAAGAAATTCCATCAATTCCTGCATGGAAGAAAGTTCACACTGTTGACGGACCATCGTCCATTAACTTTTGATGACACATGGGAATTCTGTCACTTACAGCAAGTAGAATGCAGAGATGGGCATTGCTATTGTCTGCACATACTTATACCATCAAGTATCGACAATCAGAACTACCTTGTAAGGTGGATAGACTGTCAAGATTGCCACTACCGAGTAGTTTGTCCATTAATGGTTCGTCAAGCTACTCAACCGGAAGTATCTTCTACTTTGGACAGGTAGGTAGTACACAAGTCACTTCTGAACAAGTGAGGAAGTACACTTGGAACAATCAGATACTCTCAGAAGTGATGGACATGGTATTGCGAAACAAGATCTCACAACTAACACCTGAGTTGATCCATTCTGCTCTAGAAGATTGGAGCCATCAGTACAGTCATGATGTCTTCTTTGGTCCTCAGAGTAATCATTCCACTGCCATAGAGAAGACGAGTGTTAGACAAGTTACACAAGAGCCATTGTGGAATTGTATGCGTGAAGGAAATAGCCAGGAGTTATTTCTGGTGGCCTGGATTGGACGCGGAAATTGAAGGGTAAGCTGGAACGTGTTCTTCATGTGCGATGGTAAGAAATGTGCCACCCTTAGTACCGCTGCATCCATGGGAATTGCCAAAAGAGGCTTGGCAATGAATGCCTGTCGACTTTGCAGGACCTTTTGAACGATATATGTTCTTAGTAACAGTTGATGCTCATTCAAAGTGGCCAGAAGTCTCTATAATTAAATTTATTTAATCAACCATAAGACCATAAGACATAGGAGCAGAATTTAGGCCACTCGGCCCATCGAGTCTGCTCCGCCATTCAAATATGGCTGATACTTTTCTCATCCCTATTCTCCTGCCTTTTCTCCATAACCCCCGATCCCACCATCAGAAAAGACTGTCGAGAGACTAGGAGAAGTCTTTGGTAGGTTTGGACTCCTGAATAATTGGTAAGTGAAAATGGGCCTCAATTTGTCTCCCAAGATTTAAAACATTTCTTGAAAGAGAATGGTATTCAACATATTAGGTCTGCACCGTACCACCCTGCTGCGAACGGACTGGCAGAACATTTGTCCAACCCATGAAACACACATTGGGAGCAATCAGGAAACAAGGTTCACTGATCAAACATCTTAACCAATTCCTACTAACGTACAGGAATACCACTCATTCCTCAACCAAAACCTCATGCATTATAGGTGATGAAGAGACAACTATGTTCAGCATTTGACTTGTTGAGAGTCAACCTCTAGTTACAACATCGACGCCGGTCAAATCAACCACTGATGACATTTGCGCAAATACGAAAACACCAGAGGTTACAACTAGTGTAAAGGAGAAGATGCCAGAGAATCGCTGTCAACTGTTCTGAGAGTGATGACCTCCAAATCCGCTGACTTATCGATTATTGTTCATTGATTATTGTTTATGTTGCACTCTTTGAATTTGTTGGGACTATCAGTTTAAAGTATTAATACTGATTCCTGGTAGCTCCACTGAGCACCGTGTTTAATATGTTCATGTGCTAACTGGAAGGGATGTCATTGGTCGCTAGCGTGGGAAACTGCCAGAATGAAGAAGTAACCATGTAGTGAACACCACCCTGTAAATAAAACTCTGTTACTTTTAACCCTCCGTGCTTCCAAGTGCCAATTCTGCAATGTACAATGGGCACTCACCTGATGAAGGAGCAGCGCTCCGAAAGCTCGTGCTACCAAATAAACACGTTGGACTTTAACCTGGTGTTGTGAGGCTACTTACTGTCAATGTACAACAAAAGTGAAAAGCAGAGATTCCAAAATATTTTGCCATTGATGGAGAGGTAGTCATGAAGTCTTGACATGCACAGAGTGAAACAAAAGACAAATGTGCCAATCCTATCGCAGTGGCAAATGAAATGCTGTTTTATTCAAGGCTTAAGTAATGCACCAGCTTAGGGGATAAGAGAAATCCCACCAGGTTTTTCTGCAGATGTTTGCTGCACTCTGAATATTGTCAGTTGGTTAAATTTAGAACATGCATTCAGAGGATTAAATGTTGTTCCATTGTTGAGTTTTGTAAATGAGTTTATGAGGCCATGCTGCAGTATGGAAAGGGGAATCTGTCATAGAAAACAAATTGCTCTCCATTCGAGTTTATAGAGGAAGAAATTAAAACGAAAGTGAGCTGTTCCAGGTAAGCCAGCATTCTTGAAATTCCATAGAAAGCCATGTGCCAGCAGGGGAATTTCTCCCCCTCGCAAATCCTGGAAGCAGATTTTCTTTAAACCTGGAAAGAGAAATAAGGCTTCTTATTTACACGTGAAGCAGCCACTAATCACATTCCGAAAATTTACAGCTTCTCTTGATTGTGTTGAACTTGGGCGGCACGGTAGCACAGTGGTTAGCACTGCTGCTTCACAGCTCCAGGGTCCCGGGTTCGATTCCCGGCTCGGGTCACTGTCTGTGTGGAGTTTGCACATTCTCCTCGTGTTTGCGTGGGTTTCCTCCGGGTGCTCCGGTTTCCTCCCACAGTCCAAAGATGTGCGGGCTAGGTTGATTGGCCAGGTTAAAATTGCCCCTGAGATGCGTAGGTTAGAGGGATTAGCGGGTAAAATATGTGGGGGTAGGGCCTGGGTGGGATTGTGGTCGGTGCAGACTCGATGGGCCGAATGGCCTCCTTCTGCACTGTAGGGTTTCTATGATTTCTATGATTCTAATGTCGTATTTCGTTCTAAAATCTATTGTTGTTCGTTCCCTGTTGTGCTACGTGGCAACACAGGCTCTTGAAATTAAACTGGGTGGCCGTTAGTTTCAAGTAAGTATTGTGTTGAAATTTCTGTCTCATTTCATTTTTTTGAAAAATTATTTTTTTTAAATCATAAGCAACGTGGCACTGTAATCACGGGCACAAATGTTTGGGGTGATTTTAGTTGCCTGATCTTGCTGCTTTCTCAAATGCATATTGCTGTGTTTGGAGAAGGCAGGCTGGAATGTTCCTCTCAGCTGCCCCCAGTGCCAGGAGATTTGTTTACACGACCAGGAGCTTTCCGCCGCACTCGTACAGTGTCACGGCGGCAGAGTGCGAGCAGCTCTGAGGGAGCTGCTGAAAGTAAAAGTGACAAGCGCTTTAAACGTACCACAGATTTATGTGGATTTGTGTCAGCTGTACGAATGGGTTGCACTCTTACTTCCAAATCAGAAGGTTGCGGGTTTGTGTCCCTCTCCGGGCACTTGTCATAATCCCGGCTAACACTCCCAAGGCAGTACGGAGGGAATGGTGCAGTGTCAGACATGTTGATGGGATGTTAAACCTTCCCTCCCAGGTGGATGTAAGGTTTCACGGTTCTTCTTTGAAGAAACACCCAGATTTCTGCCTATTTTCCCAGCCAATGTTTATACCTCCACCATCATGGCTAAAACATAATGGGTCGATTCTTCGGCCTTGCCGGCGGTTGGGATTCTCTGGTCCCACTGCAGTGAATGGCGATGTGGCTGAGCGCCAAATTCTCCATTCTCACTGACAGTGGCAGCGGGGCGTGAAATCATCTGGTTATTATCATATCGCTGTTTGTCGGATCTTGGTTGCCACGTTTCCTACATTATAACAGTGAATAAACTTCAATAAGTACGTAAAAGGCTGAAAAGTGCTTTGGAATATACTGAGATCTAGAAAGGCACCCTTTAGTTTGAAGTTCTTCCAATAAAGCAAAATGAGTAACATTCACTCCCTTCAATGGAACTGGAAAAGAGACACAGTAGTGCTCCTTACAGGACAGACACAAACAAAAAATCTGCCTCTTCAAAGATGCTGCCTGATCAGCTCAGTATTTCTGGGATTTTCTGTTTTTATTTCGAACTTCCAGCGACCATGGTATTTTGCTTCCGTTCTGAGCTTTACTTGTCACATCCCCCATCACAGAATCCCTACAGTGCAGAAGGAGGCCATTTGAGTCTGCACCAGCCCTTTGACAGAGTATCTTACCCAGGCCTTCTCCCCCGCCCTATTCCCGTAACCCTACACATTTACCATGGCTAATCCTTCTAACCTAAACATCTTGGGAAACCAAGGGGCAATTTAGCATGACCAACCACCCAATCTGCACATCTTTGGGAGGAAACTGGAGCACCCTGAGGAAATCCACGCAGACACGGGGAGAATGTGCAAACTCCCAAGCCTGGAATCGAACCAGGGTCCCTGGAGCTGTGAGGCAGCAGTGCTAACCACAGTACTACTGGCCACTGCCTTGGGTAAGCAGCCAGTATAATCAAGGACCCCACACACCCTGACATACTTTCTTCCATCTTCTTCTGTCAGGAAAAAGATACAAAAGTCTGAGATCGCGTACTGTCCGACTCAAGAACAGCTTCCCTGCTGCCATCAGCAAGACTTTTGAATGAACCTACCTTATATTAAGTTGATCTTTCTCTACACCCTAGCTATGACTGTGGCAATATAATCTACACCCCATCCTTTCCTTCTCCCCTATGTACTCTATGAACGGTATGTTTTGCTTGTGTAGCACGCAAGGAACAATACTTTTCACTGTATACCAATAAGTGTGACAATAAATCAAATCAAAAAAGATTCAGTTTTAAGATAATTTTGCATATTTAAATGCATTTAAATTCATGGTAATTAGGTTCACACCCTTGCTGGACTTGAGCTTGAATATGTTAGCTAGGGGAATTTCACAGTAACTTCATTGCAGTGTTACTTGTGACTAATAAATAAAACCTTTAAACTTTAGCTTGGGAGGACTCGGGAAGATCGCAAACTGGTTTGCGCTTGGCATGAATCCCGTTTTCGGCTTCTTGCCGGATTTTCCTGCCGTAGTGGGATTTGCGCTGGGTGTAACTGGGTCGGAAAATCGCCCCCAATGTTTCAGATTAGTGGCTGAATGCTTAGTCCTGACATTTGGTTCAAAGCTTTCACATCGGGTTGGGTGTATATGAGACAAAATCAAACATGTTTTTTACAATCACAATCACTGAGGAGAAGTTGCTGGAAAAACTATTAGAACGAAAGGTTGACGTGCCCCTTGTCTGCTGTCAGCCTAGGGTCTTTAAATAAGTGGTTGCAGAGATAGTAGATGCATTGGTGGCAATCTTTCACAGTTCACTAGAATCTGGAAAGGAACCATTGGATTGGAAAATAGTAAATGTAACACCCCGATTCAAGATATATAGGGCAGCACGGTGGAATAGGGTGGCACGGTGGCACAGTGGTTAGCACTGTTGCCTCACAACTCCAGGGACCGAGTTCAATTCCCGGCTTGGTCACTCTCTGTGGGCAGTATGCACATTCTCCCCATGTCTGTGTGGGTTTCCTCCGGGTGCTCCGGTTTCCTCCCACAGTCCGAAAGACGTGCTGGTTCGGTGCATTGGCCATGCTAAATTCATCCTCAGTGTACCCGAACAGGCGCCGGAGTTTGGCGACTAGGGGATTTTCACAGTAACTTTATTGCAGTGTTAATGTAAGCCAACTTGTGACTAATAAATAAACTTTAACTTTAATTAAAAAAGGAGGGAGATTGAAAGCAGGAACCTATAGGCCAATTAGTCTCAGGAAAATGCCAGAAGCTAATGTTAAATGGACAACATTTAGAAAATCATGATGCTATCAGGCAGAGTCATCGTGGTTTTGTGAAAGAGAAATTGTGTTTGACTAATTTATGAGAATTCTTTGAGGAAGCAATGTGGAGAAAGGGGAACCTGTAAATATGTTGTACTAGGATTTCCAAAAGGCATTTCATAAGATGCCAAAGATGTGCGGGTTAGGTTGATTGGCCATGCTAGAAAATTGCCCCTTCGTGTCCTGAGATGCGTAGGTTAGAGGGATTAGTAGGTAAATGTGTAGGGATAGGGGGGTAGGGCCTGGGTGGGATTGTGGTCGATGCAGACTCGATGCGCCAAATGGCCTCTTTCTGCACTGTAGGGTTTCTATGATTCTATGATTCTAGATGCCACATTAAAGGTTACTTCACAAAATATGAGCTCATGGTGTTGGGATGTAGGGGGCAACACATTAGTTGCCAGGAAACAGAGAGTAGGGAAAAATAGGTCATGATTGAGTTGGCAAGCTGTTGTTAGTGGAGTGCCACAGGGACCAGTGCCAGGGCCTCAAGTATTTACAATTTCAGCGAATCATAGAATGCCTGCAGTGCAGAAGGAAGCCATTCAGCCCATCAAGTCTGCACCAACTCTCTGACAGAGTATCTTACCTAAGCCTCTTCCCCGCCCTATCCCTTTAACCTCATACATTTACCATGGCTAATTCCCCCTAACCTACACATCTTGGGACACTAAGGGGCAATTTAGCATGGCCAATCCGCCTAAGCTACATATTTTTTTTGATTTGATTTATTTAGTCACCTGTGTTTAGTATACAGTGAAAAGTATTGTTTCTTGCGCGCTATACAGACAAAGCATACCGTTCATAGCGAAGGAAATGAGATAGTGCAGAATGTAGTGTTACAGTCACAGCTGGGGTGTAGAGAAAGATCAACAACGGAGGTACGTCCATTCAAAAGTCTGATGGCAGCAGGGAAAAAGCTGTTCTTAAGTTGGTTGGTACATGTCCTCAGACTCTTGTATCTTTTTCCTGATGGAAGAAGGTGGAAGAGAGAATGTCTGGGGTGTGTGGGGTCCTTAATTATGCTGGCTGCTTTGCCGAGGCAGCAGGAAGTGTAGACAGAGACAATGGATGGGAGGCTGGTTTGCGTGATGGATTGGGCTACATTCATGACCTTTTGTAGTTCCTTGCCGTCTTGGGCAGAGCAGGAGCCATACCAAGCTGTGATTCAACCAGAAAGAATGCTTTCTATGTTGCATTTGTAAAAGTTGGTGAAAGCCGTAGGCGACATGTCAAATTTCCTTAGTCTTCTGAGAAAGTAAGTGCGTTGGTGGGAGAGTTGGTGGGAAAGTGGTACACATCTTGGGACTGTGGGAGGACACTTGAGTACCCGGAGGAAACCCACGCAGACTCCCAAGGCTAGTATTGGGCCACTGTTCTGTCGCAAATTTATATCAATGACTTTGATGAAGGGACCAAATGTCTGGCGGCCAAATATGCCGATGACGCAAAAGATAGGTAGGTAAGTAAATTGTCAAGGGGACATAAAGAATCGAAAGAGAGATTTTGATCAGTTAAGTGAGAGACAAAGATTTGGCAGATAAAGAGGGCGATCTTACCAAAGAAATTCTAAGGGCCAAACAAGAGTGAAGACGGGCAAGAATTGTGCTGTTTTTTTGGGCGAATTAAAAATGGGATCTTACCCCACTCTGTCAAATAAATCTGTTTTTTGCCAGCAGAGCTCGTCAAAGGGGAGCAGAGTGCGCCACTGCTCTCACTCAGATCTCTGTGTCTGTGACTGCCTCTCCCAGTTATAGCTGCCTTTGTGGCCGATCGACCTACCCCTGTTATTGTGGGGCTCTGCAGCCGATTCCCCTCTAACACCCCCCCCCCCCCCCCCCCCCCCCCCCCCACACACACACACACATGGCACAGGCAGCCAATCACTGTTGCAGAGTAAGCAGCGTGCACGCCCCCCCCCCCCGATCGGCACGGGGTATCCAGTTTAAGACTGAGGTAAAGAGAATTATTTTCTCTCAGAGAGTCATTAGTCTGTGGAACTCTCTCCACCAGAGAGGCCATTGAATATGTTCAAGGCTGAGTTAGATAGTTTCTTGTTCAGCAAAGGAGTCGAGTCTTACAAGTGCCAGGCAGCAAGGTGGAGCTGAGGCCACAATCAGATGTAGGGCCAACTCTCCAGGATTGGCCTGGAATCTCCAGGAATTGAAGACGGGTGGGTTATTAAGTTTGCAAATGACACAAAGATAGGTGGAATTGTGGATAGTGTAGAAGGTTGCCAAAGGATACAGCGGGACATAGATCAGTGGCAGATACAGGCGGAGAAACGGCTGATGGAGTTTAATCCGGGCAAGTGTGAGGTGCTGCACTTTGGGGGATCAAATGATAAGGGTAAGTATACAGTTAATGGCAGGACCCTGAACAACATTGATCTACAGAGGGATCTCGGGGTACAAGTCCATAACTCCCTGAAAGTGGCCACACAAGTAGATAGGATGGTGGCACGCTTGCCTTTATTGGTCGGGGCATTGAGTACAAGAGTCAGGATGTCATGTTGCAGCTTTATAAAACTTTGGTTAGTTAACACTTAGAGTATTGCATTAAATTCTGTTCGCCACATTACAGCAAACATGTGGAGGCTTTGGAAAGGGTGCAGAAGAGGTTAACCAGGATGCTGCCTGGATTAGAGAGTATGAACTATAAGGAGAGGCTGGACAAACTAGGTTGTTTTCTCTGGAGCGGTGGAGGCTGAGGGGAGACCTGATCGAAGTCTATGAAATTATGAGAAGCATAATCTTTTTCCCAGAGTTGAAATATCCAATGCTAGGGGGCATGCACTTCAGGTGAGAGGAGATGTGAGGGGCAAGTTCTTTTACAGAGAGTGGAAGGTGTCTGGAACGCGCTGCCAGGGTAGGGATGGAGACAGATATGATAGGAGAGTTTAAGGGGCTTTTAGATAAGCACATGAATATGCGAGGAATATGGACCAAGGGCAGGTAGAGGGATTAGTTTAATTTGACGTCATGTTCAGCACAACATTGTGGGCCGAAGGGCCTGTTCCTGTGCTGTTCTGTTCTATGTCCTGTCAATCCCCAGGACACTGTTACATGCAATCCTGGTGAAAAATTCTAGAGACATTTAACAAGATATTGTTTTAAAATTTTTTTTGAACATTTCTTTTGACCAGATATAAAACATTGAAAATTTGGAGGGAGTTGCTGCTTGGCTGACAGTCAAAGCATCATCCAATTGCATAATGAGTCTTTTTGCTTTCCAATTAGTGTAGGAAGGCAAAGATGGATGTGTTGGCCGACTAATGGCTGGAACATGGAGAGAAAGTCATGTGATGAAACCTCTGGGAATACATTTAATCGCAACAGATCAGCCATGACCATATAGAATGGCAGAGCAGGCTCGAGGGACTGAATGGCCTACCCCTACTCTGAATTCCTTTGTCCTTGACTTTACATCCTTCTCGATTTTCCTTTTGGTCTGTATAATGTGCAGCCTGTCTCAAAGCGTAGTAACACAGGAATAGATCATTTAGCCACTGTAGCCTGTTCCACTCGTTCACTCGTTGTATACCCCCATCAAAGTTGACAGTTCCTGTGTTGACACCTGCAATGTCACACACAAAAAAAATTCAGACTCATAAAATTAAACTTTTGGGGGAACACAAGAACCTTGTCGTGTTTACAAGATTCCTTTTCTCTACAAAGAATACAAAGGAAATCCTATGAAGCTAGTTTCAGATGTTAGCACCTTCACATATTATATTAATGGAACAATTTATAATCCTGCTTGTTAAACAGCCAAGCAGAAACTGGCCCTACCCGTTCGCAGTAATTAAGTCACAAGTGAGTCATGGAGTTCCAGAGTCATAAATATTATATGCCATATAACCAGAAAGCACAATAATGAGAGACTGGGCTAATTCTGATCTTATCCATTACTGAGATCAACATCATATCCCATTGTTCCCTACTCTATATTCACAAGATAGAGGCAGGCGAGGAAGGTCATTTAGTCCATCCCAGCTCTTCCATTCGGAACCTGCAGTCCTCCATCACAGCTTCCCGCTGTTTGTTAAGTAATTCCAAGGTTTCAGCCTCTGGCACTCTACCAGAGCAACCAAGCACGTGTCGATTCACTCGTTAGGTGAGACGAGACAGTCTGGTGTCGAATTAGCTGTTCATCAGCTTAAACTTATGCTTCCTGTTCTCCTGTTGCTCTTTACTTTGAGGTAGTGCTGCCGTGAACAGCACCTTTACCCGTGCTGTTTGCCCTAGACGCTTCTGTAAAACCTCACCCTTAATCCAAGATTTTTCAATCCGTCTTTACAACTCTGTATGCCACATGTAAAACCTCAGAGCCCAACCTTATGCAGTAATTTGTGAAAACGCTGTAACAATAACTGCAGCTCAAGGGACATCATCAGTCTAACCAGCACGGTGCTGTTAGATGTCCATGGTACATGAAATGTAGCCCACCGAGTCTATATCTCTCTTTGCTGGAGCAATTACAGCAAAGAGAAAGGCCAACCAGTCCATGCCAGTTTATACTCCACTCATCCCTCCTCTCATCTTTTTTCATCTAATGCAATTAGCAATTTCCTATATTTCCTTCCTCCTCATGTGCTTATCTAGCTCTTTGTTAACTATTCTCTGTGGTAGCAAGTTCCACGTTCTCACCACCCTCTGAATAAAGAAATTTCTTCTGAATGTCCCATTTGATTGCTTGGTGATTATCCACATTTATGGCCTTTAGCTTTCCTCCTCCCCTAAAATGGAAACACTCGCTCTGTCTACGATGTCAAACCTTTTCATTATTTTAAAGATCTCTCATAAGTCTCCTCTTAGCATTCTCTTTTCAAGAGAGCAGAACCCCAGCCGGTTCACCCTCCTCCTGATGTGTATAACCTTGCATTTCTTGTATCATCCTTATCAATTCAAAACCAATCTCCACCAGCCTGCTCTCCCCATAGTTCAGTACCTGCCACTCTCGATTCCCCACCTTTTCCCCCAGGCCCAGCAAATATTTTCTCTTCAGTTAATTATCTGCTCTCTGCTGAAAGTCACAGTTGAATCTGCCTCCACCACACTCTCGGGCAGTGCGTTTCGGCGCCTGATTACTCACTGCGTGAAAATGTTTTACCTAATGTCAACATTGCTTCTTTTGACAATTATCTTAAATCAGTGTCTACTGTGGGAGGGTCATTCAGACCCAAAACGTTAACTCCGTTTCTCTCCACAGATGCTGCCAGACCTGCTGAGTTTATCCAGAATTTTCTTTTATTTTCCTCTGGATTTTGTTCTTTCCTTCTGCCAATGAGTAGTTTTTCCCTATCTATTCTGTCCAGATCCCTCGTAATTTTGAACATCTGCTATGCGGTAACTATTCTATGATTCTATCTTCCTCTGGCTCGAAATATTTATCCAGTTTTCTCCTAAAATGTGCAATGAGCTTTCCCTCAACCACTCCCTGTGGCAAAGCATTCAACGCTCTAATAACCCTGAATATAATGAAATTTCTCCTAATCTCTCTTCACTCTTGGTGACAGTTTTAAATTGATGAACCCTCCAGAGGAAATAGTCTTTCCCAATTCCCTCTCAGAACCATACCTATTTGATACTGCTAGTCTTGTTATATTTAAAAATCCCCGAAAATGTGATATTAAAGATAATAGCAAATGTAGAGTTCAACATTTTGTTTTAAGAACCTTCCCCGAATGTGAAAAAAAAAATGATAATTGGATAAATACATCCCATCCTCTCCTTCCTTCTCCCACACTCTCCGAGGTGACGAAACTGGTAAAGATAGAGTCACTGAACCAAACGATTTAGGTCTCAGATTTCGATCCAGGCACCATGCAAATGTGTCAGATGAAGTGGGAACAAGGATGTCTCAGTTGGCCTGAGTATCCATCTTACCCATGTAACTGTCTAAATGCTTTTTAAAAGACAAAATTGTACCAGCCTCTACTACAGCCTCTGGCAGCTTGTTCCAGACACTCACCACCCTCTGTGTGAAAACATTGCCCCTCTGGACCCTTTTGTATCTCTCCCCTCTCACCTTAAACCTATGCCCTCTAGTTTTAGACTTCCCTACCTTTGGGAAAAGATGTTGACTATCTAGCTGATCTGTGCCCCTCATTATTTTATAGACCTCTATAAGATCACCCCGAAGCCTCTTATGCTCCAGGGAAAAAAGTCCCAGTCTATCCAGCATTTCCTTATAACTCAAGCCATCAAGTCCCGGTAGCATCCTAGTAAATCTTTCTTTGAACAGTGTCATGCTGGGACACTTTTCTCACCACCATAGCTCCCATACGTATTGAGATGTCTTGGGGTTCTTTGCTATGGGCTCCAGCCAACCTCTTCACCTGTGATCCTGAGCTGTGAATATCAGCAAAATAACATGACATGACATGCGGAATAACCCCGTCCATATGGTGCTCACACAATGTCAGTCTAGGCTCATACATCAGTAATGACCACTGGGGTACCAGAGAGAGTAAGAGTTTTAACAACACCAGGCTAAAGTCCAACAGGTTTATTTGGTAGCAAATACCATTAGCTTTCGGAGTGCTGCTCCTTCGTCAGATGGAGTGGAAATCTGCTCTCAAACAGGGCACAGAGACACAAAATCAAGTTACAGAACACTGATTAGAATGCGAGTCTCTACAGCCAACCAGGTCTTAAAGATACAGACAATGTGAGTGGAGGGAGCATTAAGCACAGGTTAAAGAGAGATGAGTATTGTCTCCAGACAGAACAGCCAGTGCTACCAAATAAACCTGTTGGACTTTAACCTGCTGTTGTTAAAACTCTTACTGTGTTTACCCCAGTCCAACGCCGGCATCTCCACATCATGAGTACCAGAGAGAACCAAGCATCTGTTGAACTGAGCCCCATTACGAAAGGTCAGAGGCTGGAATATTGGTTAGATAGGGCGGGAAGCGTGGTGATGATGGAGGAAGGAAGGAAGTGTTTTTTGCCGTGAATGACTTGTTTTCAGGGCCCTGGTTTCAGAACTTCTCCCCTCCAGGACCATTCTGGTGTCATCACTGACCCAGGGCATTCTGCTTTTGTCTCATATTCAATTCATTTGGTGAAGAGGCTGCCTGACAAACAAGTTCCTGGCAAAGTGTTCCCTTTAAATGTCGACAGACTTTTAAAGACAATGCAGGGCAAGTTGGGAACACTGTTAAAAGCCAGCCAGGATCCTTGACATTATAAATGGGAGGCATCAAGTACAAAATTAAGGAAGTTGTGCTGAACCTTTATAAATCACTGGTAAGCCCTCAGTTGGCATATTGTGTTAAATTCTAAGTACCAGACTTTAGGGAGGATATCAGTGTTTTACAGAGGTTGCAGAGGAGATTTACTAGAATGGTTCCTGGGAAGAGGGAATACAGTTAGTCGGGGAGATGAGAGAAGCTGGGATTGTTCTCTTGGAGCGGAGTAGGTTGAGGGAATAGAGGTGTTCAAATGCACGAAGAAAGAACTGTCTCCAGTAGCAAAATGGTGGATAATCCGATACAGATTCGCAATAGTTGGCAAGAGGCGAGATGAGGGATACTTTCTTCTGCGCAAGTGTTAGGATCTGGGGATGAATCACCTGCAAGTGTTGGTGGAAGCAGATTCAGTGGTGAATTTCAGAAGGAATTGGATAAATTCTTGAAGGGGGAAACATTTGCAGAGCCTGGGGAAAGAGCAAAGGAGTGGAACTAAAAGAGTGGGTCTCACAAAGAGGCAGCAGAAGCACAATGTGTCGAATGCCCTCCTTCTGTGCTGTATCCTTCTGTTATTCCTTTTGATTTCCCTTTCCCCTTTAGGTAAATCTAGCAGCGCTGTTCAGGAGGCTGCCAGAGTCGGATCGCGGGAACAGTAATCCGTGATGTCAGGTTACGTGACCTGCTGACCCTGAGGAGAAACAGTGGAGCAAGCAAATGGATGGGAGCCAGGGATTTGTATTCATGAACGCTCACCAGCCAGCAAAGGAAACAATGGGGAGGCATTTGATATAAAGTGCAAATGGCAAATGGGCAAGAGACCAGGTCAGAACAATACCAGATGGGGGAAAAGATTGTTTTTTAGTTTAAAAAGTGAACCAAAGGGTGCTTAGAGCTTGGATTGAAACTTTGGGTAACTCCAGGGACCCTCCACGGAATGTGTGTCAGGCTACAGTCCGCAGGCCATAAGTGGATCTGTGATACATCTGAATATCAAAGAAGATGCAGTTTTTTAGTGATTCTTTTGGGTTTGGGTTTGAGTTTGTTGTTAACAAAGCCCATTCTCTCTGGTTTACAATGCTTCAGCATTGTAATAAATGCCTCCCATTCTTTGCTCTGACCATCAGTCATTGTTCATGAATATGAATCAGCCAACTTAATCTATTTGTTTTCCTGTCTTGCTTCTCCTCAGGGTTCAGCAGGTCGTGCGACCTGACTTGAGCTCTATTTATATTTCAGAACGGCTCCCCTTGGAAGCGGTGCTGGTAACGTGACCCCGTTTCCATGGTGCGAAACGTCCTTCCTGTATATTATGGGATGGATGCAGCAACATTGGAACGTTGGGTGCCCTTCTCCTTCCACAGCTCGCATATCCTGGCTCTGTACCTTCAATGTTCAATCCGGATGCTGTGGTCCCTCCAAGCCAGCAGTGCCGGAACATTCCACTGGATCATGCACGGCACAGTGGTTAGCATTGCTACCTCACAGCACCAAGGACCCGGGTTCGATTCCGGGCCTCGGGTCACTGTCTGTGTGGAGTTTGCATTTTCTCCCCCGTGTCTGCGTGGGTTTCCTCCGGGTGCTCCGGTTTCCTCCCACAGTCCAAAAGATGTGCTGGGTAGGTGCATTGATTCGAACTGGCGCCGGAGTGTGGCGACTGGGGGAATTTCACAGTAACTTCATTGCAGCGTTAATGTAAGCCTTCTTGTGACTAATGAATAAACTTTAGACTTTACTTTAGATGTGCGGGTTAGGTTGATTGGCCATGCTAAATTGACCCTAATGTCAGGGGGATTAGCAGGGTATTTACCTGGGGGTTACAGGAATAGGGCCTGAGTAGGATTGTGATTGGTGCAGACTCGATGGGCCAAATGGCCTCTTTCTGCACTGTAGGGATTCTATGATTCTATGCCCAGATTCATTTGATTTTTAAAAATTCATTGATAGGAGGTGATCGTCGCTTGCAATGCCAGCATTTATTGCTCGCCCCGAATTTCCCATTGCAGGAGCAGGAGACCAAAATTCCCAGGTCCTGTTGTACCAGCCATTGAATAGTTGTTGGAATGCTTTCCTTGAAGCCCTAGGTAATGACCTAAGTAGTTTGAATGTGTCAGCATTGGCTCAGGGGGTGGGACTTTTCACCTCTAAACAGAATGTTGTGGGTTCAAATCCCATTCCAAAGATCTCAGCACACAAATCTAGGCTGACATCCCTGGTGTAAAGTTTAAAGTTTATTTATTAGTTTCACAAGTAGGCTTACATTAACACTGCAATGAAGTTACTGTGAAAATCCCCTCGTCGCCACACTCTGGTGCCTATTTGGGTACACTGAGGGAGAATTTAACACGGCCAATGCACCTAACTAGTATGTCTTTCGGACTGTGGGAGGAAACTGGAGCAACCGGAGGAAACCCACGCAGACACAGGGAGAATGTGCAAACTCCGCACAGACAGTGACCAAGGTTGGAAATCGAACCGGTGGCAGCAGTGCCAACCACTGCGCCACCGTGCCGCCCATCTGTATAATACAGAGGGAGTGCTGCACTGTCAGAACAGCAAACTTTGAGAAGAAACATTACCCCAAAGCCCTGTCTGTTCTCTCAGCTGAACATGTACGTCCCCATGATGTGGGAACATACACTATTTTGATGATGAGACGGAAGGTCTCTCTGTTGCCCTGGCTAATATTTATCTTTTAAATCACATCGCTACACTAGATTATTATCACATTGCTGTTTATGGAAGCATGCTGCGTACAAATTGGTTGTTACATTTTCTTGAAGCGTCTTGAAATGTTTTACTACATTAAGGGTGTTACATAAATGCAGGTTGTTATTTTAGTTGTGTTGGTTGAGGGCAGGGCACCCGGAACGTCTGATGTTTTATTCATTTGTGGCACATGGGCGTCGCTGGCTGGCCAGCATTTATTGCCCATCCCTAGTTGCCCGAGGGCAGTTGAGAGTCAACCACATTGCTGTGGCTCTGGAGTCACATGTAGGCCAGACCAGGTAAGGACGGCAGATTTCCTCCCCTAAAGGACATTAGTGAACCAAATGGATTTTTCCGACAATTGGCAATGGTTTCATGGTCATCAGTAGATTCTTAATCCCAGATTATTTTATTGAATTCAAATTCCACCATCTGCTGTGGCGGGATTCGAACCCGGGTCCCCAGAACATTGGTTGAGTTTCTGGATTAATAGTCTAGCGATAATACCACTAGGCCATCGTCTCTCCTAATGTGATGCTGTGGGATCTTTCGTGTCCAACTGTGTGGGTGAACGGGACCTTGGTTTAATGCCTCATCTGAAAGGTAAAAAACTGAGTTTTTGACAGCTCTGTGGATAATGCCACACGGGCTTTCATGTTAGCTTTCCAATGCTGGTTCAATTGATCTTTCCATGCCTGTTCTAACTTTCAGAGAAAGTCCAAGTTAATTTATTTTGAATGTGATCCATCGAGATGCTTCATGCACAATGCTCAGGTGATTGGGCTTTTTTCCTTTTTGTGTGTTTCCAAAATAAAACCAAGAGTCAAACAGTTGTTAGTGTCTGCTGAGGTAATCAAAAAATGGAAATGTTATTTTCTCTTGTGTGTTAGCTCCCTGCTCCTGCAGAAATGTGATATATATAGGCAGGGATTATGAAGAAATGACATCTCGGGATGTGAAGAGGGAGACCGACTGTTTGGTACCTAGAATCTGCATTAATTTAAGCATGTTTGAAAATAAGGATATTTACTGGCAGCTCAGCTAGTTCGGGTCTTGCAGCTCTGCAGTGTAGAATATTGATCTGGCTTCACCACGACCCCACATAGCCTCTGTGTTGTCGAAATGCTTATCCGCCGAGCTTCTTTCAATTACACAGTGGTAGGGATGAAGTCATTGGGTGGAATTGGCTCAGAAATTGGCAATGTCTGATGCAGGGTGGGGAAAGTGGCATTGGACCTGCCGGTTGGTTTTTGGCATTGAGTGCAAAAAATGAACAGATATGGGTGGTACGGTGGCACAGTGGTTAGCACTGTTGCCTCACAGTGCCAGGGACCCAGGCTCGATTCCCAGCTTGGGTCACAGTCTGTGTGGAGTTGCACGTTCTTCCCGTGTCTGCGTGGGTTTCCTCCGGGCGCTCTGGTTTCCTCCCACAGTCCAAAGATGTGCTGGTTAGGTGGATTGGCTATGCTAAATTGCCCCTTAGTGTCAAGGGGATCAGCTAGGATAAGTGCTTGCGGTTATGGAGATAGGGCCTGGGTGGGATTGATGTCAGTACAGACTCGATGGGCCGAATGACCTCCTTCTGCACTGTCGGGATTCAATGATTCTGTGATTCTATGATGTGGGTTTCAAGTCATATCACTGGCAGGACGGCCTCTGCTCTGTCTGCCCTGCTGTGGCCAAGAGATTCATTAATCTGGGCGTCATATTTAAAAGCAGGCCCTGCAAAGAGCGTGCACTCTCCAAGGACTAGGAACTGATGGCTGCCAAAGCTCGTAAACATGCTGCCCCCAGTTTCAGCGACGCCTCCCTAGAGTGCCTACCAGACACAGCAGAGGCTCACTGCACTGCCCTGTACCCCAGCTCTGGGTGAAGATCACCAAGCAAGTACGCCAATCCAGCATGGGAGACACTGACAGTGGGGGTCAGTGCCAATGCCCTCCAAAGGAGGCCAGCCAACCAGAGGATGAATGATTTCCTCTGTTCCGCCAGGGTAAGTCACTCTTCTCATCACTCTCAACTCTCACACTCACAAATCCATTACACATCCATTGGGATCTCATTCAATGGCAACTCAAGGAACACTACCAATCACTCTTCGACACACACCTTCATCTCCTCTGCGGGTCATGACCTCAATCCCCCGCCCTCCATGGCCCGATTCATTATCCATACATGCCAGGTATCCTTATCATCTGGCCTAGCAGGCATCCTGCTAGAGACACTCTCTCACCTGTCTCCATCTGCAACCTTCCCAGCATACGGCGCGAGCCTTCACAACTACTGGACACATCAGTCATGCCTGTCACTCCGTGGGAATTATCACTGTGGCCGGAACGTCCTGGGCTGACACCACAGAATTCCGTCATTCTCCCTGTGTGTTCTCAGCACCGCTGAGATGCTGCTGGCGCCCCCATCCCATCAACTTGTGTCTCTAATGACACTGTGATCCCGAGGGGTTCAGTTCTTGAAGGATGCCATTCGATCAGGGGAAGTTAAAGTTCCCCTGCTGCATCCCCATGTTCATTCAGTCCAAGCGAGCTGCCATTAGCTAGATAAGAGTAAAACATTGAAATGTGCAATGTGAGGATCTACGAAGTGTCCTCACTGAATGTCCTCATCATCCTCCATGAATCAGTGGCTATGAGTGCATCCCAAGTGTGCCCGCCTCATTTGGACATTGTGATGGCCTCATGGTCATCATCCTCGCCTTTGAGGAACTCTTCACCCTCATTCCCGGTGATGTCCTCATCGGAGGAGATGAACAATTCTCCATTTCCTCCTCTGGCAGCTCCTCCCTCACCTTACAGTGCCAGGTTGTGCAGCAGGTGATGACCATGTGGGATACTCTCTGAGGATTGTATTGCAGGGCTCTACCAGCCCTGTCCAGACACCGGAAACTCATTTTCAACATCCCTCTGCTTTGCTCCACCAAAGTGCAATTGCAGCATAAGCCTCGTTGTACCTTCTGCCTGCTGCAGTCTGTGCGACTGTTGCACTAGGTTGTCTGCACTCATCTCCGAGTTCCTCAGTGGGCGGCATGGTGGCACAGTGATTAGCACTGTTGTCTCCCAACGTCAGGGACCTGGGTTCGATTCCCGGCTTGGGTCACTGTCTGTGTGGAGTTTGCACATTCTCCCCGTGTCTGCGTGGGTTTCTTCCGGGTGCTCCAGTTTCCTTCCACAAGCCAAAGATGTGCAGGTTAGGTGGATTGGCCATGCTAAATTGCCCTTTAGTGTCAGGGGGACTAGCTAGGGTAAATGCTTGGTGATATGGGGATAGGGCCTGGGTGGGATTGTGGTTGGTGCAGACTCGATGGGCCAAATGGCCTCCTTCTACACCGTAGAGATTCTATGATTCTATGTTTCCCCTCAGACTTCAACTTGCTTGGTGCAAGTTTTTTTGAAACCAGTCATATATTGTGCCTTTCTGAGATTCCACTGATGTGGAGCTTAAATTTGACATGGGTGAATCATTCCAGCATGTGACCTCTATAATTAGATGCAAATTTATGATAATGGCATTCCCAATGTTCAATGGTGGTAAACCCAGCCCTCCATTAACGGGGAGAGGGGACGACCGTATCCTCGCGCTGGCGCAAAACGCGTCTAGGACCTTTCAGCAGGATTTTCGGGTTGAGCCACGATCACGGCTGCCCCAATCGAACACGAAAACCTTGACCATTGTCTTCGATCCCCGCCACAAACTCAGTTCCCTGGCCACCGATTCCAGCCCCCTTCCTGGCCACTGCCTCAGGCTGAAGCAGACTCTTTGCATCCTATTTGATTGCTGAGATTCTGAACATACATCGGGTCCATCTCAAAAATAGCCTACTTCTACCTCCATAATGTTGCTCATCTTTACGCCTGTCTTAGTCCATCTGCTACTGATGCTCTCATACATGCTTCTGTTACCACCAGACTCAACTATTCCAAAACCCCCTGCGGCTGCCTTCCCATCGCAAAAAGCTTCCGCTCATTCAAAGCCCTGCTGCTTGTATCCTAACTCATTCCTGTTTAGCCTTTAACTCTGTGCTCACTGACCATAAGGCCATACTAAATAGGAACAGGAGTGGGCCGTCTGTTCCTTGAGCCTGCTCTGCCATTCAATAGGATCATGGCTAATCCAACATTCCTCACATCCACTTTCCTGCCCTTTCCCCGTAACCCTTGATTCCCTTACTGATCACAAACTGACCTTGCTCCCAGTCCACCAATGCCTCGATTTTAAAATTGTCATTCTTGTGTTCAAACTCCCCCATGACCTACCTTTCTCCATCTCTAACCGGCTCCTACCCTGCAACTCTGTGTTCTTCTAACTCTAATTCTTGCACAAAACCCCACCTCCTTTGCTCTTTCATAAGTTCATAAGATATAGGAGCAAAATTAGGCCATTCGGCCCATTGAGTCCGCTCCGCCATTCGATCATGGCTGATACGCTCCTCATCCCCATTTTCCTGCCTTCTCCCCATAACCCTTCAACCCATTACCAATTAAAAATCTGTCTAACTCCTCCTTAAATTTACTCACTGTTCCAGCATCCACTGCACTTTGGGGAGCGAATTCCACAGATTCACAACCCTTTGGGAGAAGTAGTTTCTCCTCAGCTCTGTTTTAAATTTGCTCCCCCTTATCCTCAGACTATGACCTCTCGTCCTAGAATGTCCCACAAGAGGAAGCATCCGCTCCACGTCTACTTTATCCATACCTTTTATCATCTTATATACCTCAATTTCAAAGAGTATCGGCCTAAACTGTTCAATCTCTCTTCACATGACAAACCCCTCATCTCTGGAATCAATCCAGTGAACCTCCTCTGAACTGCCTCCAATGCCACTACATCTTTCCTCAAATAAGGGGACCAAAACTGTACACAAAACTGTGTACAACTGTCATTGGAGGCCTTACCTTTAGCTGACTGGGCCCTAAGCTCTGTATTTCTCTCACTAAACCTCTTCATCTTTCCACGTTTTAGATGGTCTTTAAAAAGTCCTCTCCCCTTGACCGACCTTTTGGCCACCTTTCCTAATGTCTGCATCCTCAGCTCAGTGAAGTTCCTTGGGATATTAAAGATTTTATTTAAATGCTCGTTGATGGCACTATGGTTAGCGCTGCTGCCTCATAGCACCAGGGATCTGGGTTCGATTCCTGGCTTGGGTCCCTGTCTGTGTGGAGTGTGCATGTTCTCCCCGTGTCTGCGTGGGTTTCCTCCGGGTGCTCCGGTTTCCTCCCACAGTCCAAATATTTGCAGGTTAGGTGGATTGGCCATTGCTAAATTGATCCTAATGTCAGGGCGATTAACAGAGTAAATATGTAGGGTTACGGGAATAGGCCTGGGTGGGATTGTGGTCGGTGCAGACTCGATGGACTGAATGGCCTCCTTCTGCACTGTAGGGATTTTATGATATTGCTTCAGTTCAAAGTTTATAATACAGCACATTTCCTGGCCACTGTAAGAGAAGATTGCAGATGGAGCAAGGTACACCAATGTGCAATGAGAGAGCTGAAGAGAGGAAAACATATCAAAATACATCACGCAATTAAGAATCCTGGTGTGTATAGAAGCAGGAGCCATTTAAACAGATGGAGGAGCATTTGACTTTACCAGCTTGCTGTGCTTGTTTAAGCAGCTGAATTGTCCAGTAACCCGCAAGTTGTCATCTCCAGTGGATTCGACTGCTCTGCCTCTCCCTGGCCAACCAGCCAGCCAACGAGGGCTCATGCATACTTACAATCTAAACCATCAATCAATGGAATTGTTATTTTGGCTCCATTGTACTGTCGCTAACGTTTGCAAATAATCTTGCAGGCGTTGAAGCTCTATTCAAAGATGGTATCAGCCAATTTTTGAAGAACAAATGTGTCAGATTGAAGATGGGCTTGAAGCTAATTGCTGTATTCAGCCGGAGAATGTTCCATTTCTCCCAACAGCGTTGAAGGCTTTGTGTATATTGCAAAGTTGCTCAGAATAGCAAATTGCCAAAAAAAAAACCAAGCTTCTTTAAACTGCTGAATAAAAGCCATTACTTAAATTATTAACTTTATCTGTGAGTGGAGAAGGACAGAGTTGCTGACAGGGTATGGAACATAGTTTGATCGTACATAACAGAAATCTTTGGAACTGTGCAACTTGACTTGGCACCTGTAAAAGACAAAGAAGTTGACTTTACAAAGTGAAACACTTTATAACTTGGGCTCTTCCTCTTCCAGTGGACAGTTCAACCATGGCCAGCCAAATAGTACCCAAGATTTCCAGGCAGCGAATGCTTGCCCACCAGCTGTTTGACTACAGAGGGCATCACATAAAAAATGTCAAAGGGTCACCTGGACTCAAAAACGTCAGCTCTTTTCTCTCCTTAGAGATGCTGCCAGACCTGCTGAGATTTTCCACCATTTTTTCTTTTGGTATCACATAAAGCCCATTGCATCCGTATCCATCATCCATTCTCTCCTGGAGAGAAAGTGCACCAACTGATTTCTCCCTCCTGTCTAGATGGGACTGACATTTTCCTGGCCCAGGTGACTCAGGGACAATGACTGTATTTTAAATATTAGGGGAGACTTTTAAAAAAAAAGTCAAAATGCAAACCTAATAAGAACATAAGTCATTGGAGCAGGAGTAGGCGAAATGGTTCCTCAAGCATGCTCCGTCATTCATTAAAACCACAGCTGATCCCTCCCTCAAATTCACTTTCCTGCCCTCTCCAAACATTCCCTGATTCCCGCAGGGTCCAAATATCTTTAGAGCTCTGCCTTGCATACGCTCAGGTTACGATCCCTGTGGAGACCTTTTTTTAATTCATTCATGAGACATGGGCGTCTCTGGCTGGCCAACATTTATTATTGCCCATCCCTAGCTGCCCTTGGCTAGGCCATTTCAGAGGGCAGTTGAGAGTCATTAACATTGCAGTGGCTCTGGAGGTCACATGTAGGCCAGACCAGGTAAGGACAGCAGATTTCCTTCCTTAGAGGACATTAGTGAACCAGATGGGTTTTTCCAACAATCTTCATGGTCATCAGTAGATTCTTAATTCCAGATATTGTTTCTTGAATTCAAATCCCACCATCTGCCGTGGCGGGATTCGAACCCAAGTCCCCAGAACATTAGCTGAGTTTCTGGATTAATAGTCTAGCGAGAATACTACTAGGCCATTGCCTCCCCTAAACCAATAAACTAAAGAACCAAATTTACCAAATGACCCCAACAAGTAAACTAGTGGACCATTTCACATTTTAGAACTTCTATTTTACCAATCAAACCAAATTCAACGTAAATTAAATGTGAATTAGCAGGCAGATTGTGGTTAATATAAATTACATATGAAATAAGATCAATCTCATTGATTTGTTGCTCAACGCTGCTCATTGCAGTTTGGATGGCATGGATCCAGCAATGTTATTTTCAAATAACAGAAACCACTGCACTCCCAGCTCCTGGATCCAGTCTTTGTCTTCTCCAGCTTGCTTGTACTGTGCTACTGGGATCTCTGAACTCAAATGGCTCGAAATCTTTTAATTAGATTTCAACCAGTGTCAGTTTCCCCAGAAACCTGAAGTTTCCGTTTCCATTTCTGTTTTAGTTTTCCGAGCAATGTGAAGGTTTAGGTGCCCTTTCAGTTAGCTGAAACTTGTGTTTCAGTTCCAACTAGGGCCTGTGTCATAAAATACAAGATTTGAAATGACAAATTCCATTACATTCAACAACTGAGTGTCCGCAACTGTTTTGGGCAGAGAATTCCAAAGATCAACCATCCTCTGACTGGAGAAGTTTCTCCTTATCTCAGCCCAAAATGGTCAAGCTGTGGCCCTCCTTGTTCTGGTTCCAGAGAAACAACCTCTCAACACTTACCCCTCAAGCCTGCAGAACATTTTGCTCCTCTGCTGTGAAATAACCTTCCACTGCTCACCGGTTGGGTCAGTGTTATAAAGAATAGTCCCCTTGGTTAAGGTATAAGAGAGCAATATTTAATAAAGTTTATTTATTTATTAGTCACAAGTAAGGCTTACATTAACAGTGCAATGAAGTTACTGTGAAATACCCCCAGTCGCCACACTCCGGCACCTGTTCGGGTCAATGCACCCTAACCAGCATGTCTTTCAGACTGTGGGAGGAAACCGGAGCACCCGGAGGAAATCCATGCAGACACGGGGAGAACGTGCAAACTCCACACAGACAGTGACCCAAGCTGGGAATCAAACCCGGTTCCTGGAGCTGTGGGGCAACAGTGCGAACCCACTGTGCCACCATGCCGCCCAATAATGTTAGAAGAAAAGGAGGGGAGAAAAATGAGTCATTCTTAAGCTTAGATGTGAACTCCATTCCCACTACAACAATAACTCGCATTTTTGTTGCAACTTTAACATCGTAAAACATCCCAAAGCACTTCAGAGGAGTGCTGATAAAATAAAAAATAAAGTCAGATAAAATTTGACACAGCACCACATAAAGAGATATCAGGACAGGTGACCAAAAGCTTACTAAGAATGTGATCAAAAGGTCAAAGAAGTAGGTTTGAAGGAACACCTTTAAGGAGGAGAGGCAGAGAGATTTATGGAGGGCATTCGAGAACCTAAAACCAAAACTGCTGAAGGAACAGCCTTAGGATGCATACATGTGCACTTCTTTTAATGATGTGGAGATGCCGGCGTTGGACTGGGGTAAACACAGTAAGAAGTTTAACAACACCAGGTTAAAGTCCAACAGGTTTATTTGGTAGCAAAAGCCACACAAGCTTTCGAGGCTCTAAGCCCCTTCTTCAGGTGAGTGGGAATTCTGTTCACAAACAGAACTTATAAAGACACAGACTCAATTTACATGAATAATGGTTGGAATGCGAATACTTACAACTAATCCAGTCTTTAAGAAACAAAACAATGGGAGTGGAGAGAGCATCAAGACAGGCTAAAAAGATGTGTATTGTCTCCAGACAAGACAGCCAGTGAAACTCTGCAGGTCCACGCAACTGTGGGGGTTACAGATAGTGTGACATGAACCCAATATCCCGGTTGAGGCCGTCCTTGTGTGTGCGGAACTTGGCTATCAGTTTCTGCTCAGCGACTCTGCGCTGTCGTGTGTCGCGAAGGCCGCCTTGGAGAACGCTTACCCGAATATCAGAGGCCGAATGCCCGTGACCGCTGAAGTGTTCCCCAGCAGGAAGAGAACAGTCTTGCCTGGTGATTGTCGAGCGGTGTTCATTCATCCGTTGTCGCAGCGTCTGCATAGTTTCCCCAATGTACCATGCCTCGGGACATCCTTTCTTTCGTTTCATGGTACTCGAAAGTATCGAAACTTTTGAGTACATGGTATCATGTACATGGTACATCCAATGTACCATGCCTCGGGACGGCCTTCGCGACACACGACAGCGCAGAGTCGCTGAGCAGAAACTGATAGCCAAGTTCCGCACACACAAGGACGGCCTCAACCGGGATATTGGGTTCATGTCACACTATCTGTAACCCCCACAGTTGCGTGGACCTGCAGAGTTTCACTGGCTGTCTTGTCTGGAGACAATACACATCTTTTTAGCCTGTCTTGATGCTCTCTCCACTCCCATTGTTTTGTTTCTTAAAGACTGGATTAGTTGTAAGTATTCGCATTCCAACCATTATTCATGTAAATTGAGTCTGTGTCTTTATAAGTTCTGTTTGTGAACAGAATTCCCACTCACCTGAAGAAGGGGCTTAGAGCCTCGAAAGCTTGTGTGGCTTTTGCTACCAAATAAACCTGTTGGACTTTAACCTGGTGTTGTTAAACTTCTTACTGCACTTCTTTTAATCCAGTTTATAACTTCGCCCCCCCCCCCCCCCCCCCCCCCCCCGCTGTTTTCGCAGGCATAGGAACAATTCCCCCAAAACCAGATGGATTGTCACCTTGTTGAACTGTTTTTAAAGATAGGTGTTGAAGGGGTAGATAGAGAGCAACTATTTTCCCTGTTAGGGGAATCCAGAACAAGAAAGCATGACACGAAAGCTTGGTATTTCAGGGGTGAAGTTCGGAAACATTTCTTCACACTCAGGGTAGTGGAAATCTGGAATTCTCTCCCACAAAAGGCTCGGGAGATTGGGGGATCAGTTGAACATTTCAAAGCCAAGTTTGATGGATTTTTATTAGGTATGGGAATGAAGGGATGTGGAACTTGCGTAGATGGATAGAATTAAGGTCTCTCATTGTATGGTGGAATAGACTCGAGGGACTGAATAGCCTGTTCCTGTTCCCGTGTTAATGTATCATAGAAAATCAGTGGAATATTTCACCTTGCAATCCACATTTCTCCTTTTTTTTTAAAATCCTGCTTAAATTAGTCCTGCATCACCTTAATAAGAATGGAGTTTCTGTGTCTTTAAGCTAGTGTTCCAGTCTCTGGGGAAGTGCCAGTGCATTGCCAAGTAGTATGCTCAGGGCTGACAGCAATGAACTGTTCTGGCAGCAGAAGAGAAACATTCATCAAAAGTGGTAACTGAAGAGGACAGAGGCATCCCATTCCCATCATGTAAAATAAACAGAGCAGTACCTGGCAGAGGCACAAGGTCACCTTGTTCTGCTGAAGCCCACACATCAAAACCAGAGGGGCACCAAGCAGTGCGACAGTCTGATACAGACCCCATGCTGAAAATTACTTAATAAAGTTAAGCCTAATATTTTTATTAAAGTCCTCAGCTTCAATTTTCCTCAAACGTAGAACAGCTATGGAATGTAATTTTCTGCTTGTGCCTCTGTTATTAAGCTCCCCACTATCTTCACACACTCTGATGAATGGAGAGTTTATTTTAAATTAAAACAGAGTTCCTTATCTGCAGAGAAGAAAATTTGGATACTACTTTCAATTTTCGTGTATAATTAGATTGAGGAGCTCTCTCCCTCTCTCTCGCTCTCTCTCTCTCTCTCTCTTTGGTCGCTGTAAGAATTAAAATCTGATACACGTCCCCAACATCTTTGTGAATAACAGACCTTATCCCACAGAAAGAGCCACCAACAAATAGTGTCTGCGTCGGCGACATAATTGTGCTTGTAGGTCAAAGATATATCTTTTTTTTTCTTTTAGAAAAAGGGTAATTTTGTGTTTTGTAAAAGGCTTTGTGGAATTGGATTGAGGGACTGAGGTTAAAAATGAATGCTGCAATATACAACCAAGTGTGAAGTCATGTTATTGCTTTCAGGGCTAGCTGTACCTCGGGGGATTACATTTCTATTTTGTATTGTTCGGGTAAAGTTTTTGTTATTCATAGTTCAATCAGTTGTGTGGAGCGCTGCCGCTCGGCTTATTTAGTGTATTAGTATCAACAAGCTATAGGAAAATCACACTTAAGCCACTGCCCTTTTTCTCGTGTGATGCTCTTAATTCTTCATCTCTCGCTGCAAAGCATCACCAATGATGAACCTGTAACCCCCTCAGCGATGTACAACTCAAGGTGCTTTTGTTTTCAAATACAACCCAATTTTATAAGGGATCTTTGTGGACCTGGCTGTTGTTCACAGTTCAAAGGAAGAAAGAGCTCGCATTTATAATAGCATTTCACGGCAAATTTTTTTACAGCGGAGTAAGAAATGCGGCAGCCAATCTTTGCACAGGAAGATCCCACCAACTGCATTGAGAATAAATGAGCAGAGATGCAGACGCAGTGGGCCGAATGGCCTTTTTCTGGGCTGTAAAATTCTGTGGGCGCGACCTTACCACCCATTCACGCCACGCTCCCACTGCAGCGATGACAGAGAATTTGGCGACACTGCAGCGGGATGGGAAAATCCCACTGGAATGAAAGCTCGGGAAATTCCACTCAATGACTCTATAACCCGTTTAATTAAAGTATATTTGAGGCACAATTGTTGTCCAGGGCAATGGGAGTACTCTCCCAGGAACATACTCACAGTTTTGAAGTGTCGGTCCACAGTATGTATGTAAGTGAGACTTTGAACCCATGACCTTCTGACTCAGGCAAGTGGGCTGCCCTCTGAACCAAGGCTGAGACCTGAAAGGCATGAACAAGGCTTAATGTTAAGTGGACAAAGCACAAAATTTCACTGGCCCACGGCTATGCTTCACTGAAATCTAGCAGCACCCTTTTGACTTCTATCCAGATTGTTAATCAGTGGAGGCTGAGAACTCTCCACTTCCTCAGAAAGGAACTTCAACACCTAGGCCGTGATCTAACGCCCCTGTTGAACGCAGGCGCAAATCCCATATTGGCCGCTAGATCTCCCGATGCCAAAAATGGGATTTGCGCTGGCGAGTTCTCATAATGAGATTGCCCCCAACCCGCTGCTGGTGACAGAAACAGGTTGATGCCCAAGAAGGGCTGGAGCCTAACTTTCATAAATTAAAATTGTGCTAATGGGCTTGATACCGTTACTTCTGCCCTCATCCCAACTACCCACTCAGCCGGCGTGACGTCATGCCGACACGAATCACTTGAAAACCACTGAGATGACCATGCTGGGGGCACACAATTAAATAAAGCCCCGGGTGGTGAGGGACATACTTGGGCCTTGCCCACTGGTACTCTGGCAGTGCAGGCTGGCCCTCTGGGGAGCTTCATTGTGGGGGTTCCTCTTATCCAATGGGAGGGGGGGGGTATTGCCCTTATGTGTGGGGGGATGGGTTTCCCGAACCTGCGTGGGGTGGGTTTTCCAGTGTCGTGGGGGTTTTGAATCCATGGGAGGTCTCGATGTCCATGGGGGGGGGGGGGGGGGGGGCATCTTGATGTCTGTTAAGGGGGGCTCCCTGTGCCCATGGGGGGAGATTTGGTGTCAGTCGGGGGCGGGGGGGCCTTTCATTGAAACCAAATATCTGAGCCGACTGTGTACATCTCGCTTCCCCTTTGAAATTGCACAGAGTGCTGTTGAATATGACAAGAAAGACCGGCTGTGCAGCATGTGAGCTTCACACTGGTACTCTTGTCTGAGCCAACACTCTGTGCATATTTGGGAAGATTTCCAGTGCTAATATCTGCCAATTATTGTAGGGACGTCACAGTCAAACCTAATACATGCATGTGCAGTTTCCAGCACGGGGTCAGTGGATAACCCTTACGGGCCCTGGTTAGTTGTCTCTTCCTAGCCCAGAGGTGTGCAAGATAATCCTAGCTGACAACTGCTGTGGTCGGATGATCGAGCAAACATAGCAGATTGAACGTGGACCTTTCCTGCCCTCTCTGGCTCAGCCACTAACTGGATAAACTTGCCATGTGTTGTGAAGCCAGACCATGGGTCCATCTTCATGCGAAATGTAGTTATCCTCCCCTGTGGGGCGCCTTCTAAAACTCAAATTGTTCCGAAGAGCTGTGAATGTTGATGTCCTTTAACTCTCATTCTTGATTTGTATTATAGTCCTTCTTTCAACAGTTGAATTCTGATGACATGACTGAGGAATGCTACCTCAGAGGAGCTACTGAGCCTGACAGTGTGAGGGAACTGATTTATGACTGCAACTCTAATGTTAATTCAGCTCCCTCATGTTCAGGCTCATGTAACTGCAAAAAGATATTTATGCACCGGAAAGGGTGCAGATCAACATGACTCATCTCCAATCTAGAGGCGATGAGCTGTGAGGGAAGATTACATTCTGGCGAGAAGGTGCTTAACGGACAATCTCATCAAAGTATATCATGCTGAATGGTATAGGAAAGTTAAACCCAGATAATTACTTCTCGGTATGACAAGACATTAAAACCGGATGAGATAAGACTGAAATTGGTGAATAGTTACAGGTGTCAAGGAGTGATCAATGATTGGAATGCACATGGCAGCATACTGGACGCAAAGAAATTGCAGTTATCAAACGACAATTGGATACTTTAAAGGGGGAGTGAGGTTACTATAGGAGTAGACTTTGCCTCATCTCTGAGGATCTCACTGACATTACGTCAGTTACCTCTCCTGAGAGTGTTGTTAGTGCTTAGTTCAACAAGCACTGGTCACCCTCCAGTCCCTTCACCACATGGTTATTTGACTGTGTGGGACATCACAGCTGAACCCAATCCACAGTATTTATATGGCTAGTCCAGTTCAGTTTCTGGTCAATGGTAAGATCACAAGGGAGGTCAAAAACTGGGCTTGCAACCAGTTTCTCGCCTCTCATGATATTACCTGCCCTAAATTGCCAGGATAATCAGGGCACGAGGCTGATTTTAATATTTAAATTTAAATATTATTAGTGAGTCTGGGCTCACTTGCCTTAATGGCCTCGCTGGTGTAGGTCCTCACTGGCAAGGAACGCGTATGGTCCCCAGCTACAGGGACTTGGCGTGATGGCCTCACCAGTGGGACCTGACGCCATTGAGGCCCCATGGGTGGTTGGGGACAGGGGAGGCAGTGCCAGCCTAGCAAAGGGAGGAGCCGAAGGAGAGGGAGCATGTGGAGAGCTGGCTTTCCGGTATCACTAAACTCCATCCACTCCCCCTACTGGCGGGAATCACACTTTGCCTCATTTCTTTTCTCTATAAGTGGCATAAGATAACATCTGAGAGCTGACCCAAAAAGTGGGTGCAATTCTCTCACGTTTTCATGCTAGTTTGGCACTTAGAATTTTTTTGGTAAGTTCGCCACTCTCTCTTTTCAGCAATATTTTACCCATTTGCCCCTTTCACTTTTTGTTTAAAACCTTTTAAAAATCTAACTATTCTTGTTTCTGATCAAAAGTCAACTGTGTTTCTCTCTACACAGATTCTGCCAGGCTTGCTGAGTATTTCCAGCATTCTCTGTTTTTACTTCAAATTTCCAATGTCTGCAGTATTTTGCTTCTGTATCCTATGTCTTTCTCTGCTTTTGTTATGTGCTGGATAAAACTACTCCCTGTCTAAACAGAACAAAATAGAAGAATATTAATGTCCATATTATATTTGTTGTGACAGATTTTTGTTGAAGAAAGATTTTGATAGTGAGATTTAAAAGAATATATATAATATATATATATATACATAAAAAGAGATTGCGCTTTCTGGAGAATGACACACGTAAAAACATTCTAATGGGTAGTGTGAAGGTTTATCAAATGTATCTTCCACAGAATAACTCAGTATATTACACATAAAAATTGAACTAAATTGCACGTCACTTCATAATGCTGCCTTTGCATAATATATATTAAAAATCTTACCTTTGCAGCATGCCTATTCCACATCAACTGCTTACCACTTCAAAATGTCAAAAATATTGAAGGAAAGAAGTCCCGTCTTTGCGTTCTGGTTCTTCTGATTCTAATAAAATGGCTCTTCCCAAGGGCAGGGGTTGGAGATTGATCGACAACTGGTAATCCTTAGGATCTCTTCACTTGTTACCCTTCAGTTGACTTTAGGAAGTATCTGTTTAGATCACCTCTATGGCACGGTAGCTCAGTGGGTTGCCACTGCTGTATCACAGCGCCAGGGACCTGGGTTCGATTCCGGGCTTGGGTCACTGTCTGTGTGGCGTCTGCACATTCTCCCCGTGTCTGCCTGGGTTTCCTCCGGGTGCTCCAGTTTCCTCCCACATTCCAAAGATGTGTGGGTTAGGTGGATTGGCCATGATAAATTGCCTCTTAGTGTCAGGGAGATGAGCAGGGTAAATATGTGGGGTCACGGGGATAGGACCTGTGTGGGATTGTTGTCAGTGCAGACTCAATGGGCCGAACAGCCTCCTTCTGCACTGTAGGGACTCTATGAAAGAGCATCTTCCTGGTTGCCTGAAAAGGACAGGACAGATAAAAGACATCCATCGTAACAGCTAAAACTCAAATAAAGACTTGCATTTAGAAAGCGGCTTTCATGACCTCAGGGTATCCACAATGTTTTTCTTAAAGTTTTCTTTACTTATTAGTGTCACAAGTAGGCTTACGTTAACACTGCAGTGAAGTTACTGTGAAAATCCCCTAGTTGCCACACTCTGGCACCTGTTCGGGTACACTGAGGTAGAATTTAGCACGGCCAATGCACCTAACCAGTACATCTTTCGGACTGTGGGAAGAAACCCGAGCACCCGGAGGAAATACACGCAGACACGGGGAGACGTGCAAACTCTGCACAAACAGTGACCCAAGCTGGGAATCGAACCCAGGTCCCTGGTGCTGAGAGGCAGCGGTGCTAACCACTGTGCCACCGTGTCCATCTGAGAGGATAGATAGTGGGGAACTTGGATAAAAATCTCTTCCAAGGATCTCAGTCATGCACCAGAGTATCAGCCTAGATTTTGTTCACATGTCCCTCAAGTGGGACCTGAACTCTCAACCTTCTGACCCACAGGTGAGATGCTGAACCACAGCTGATCAGGCCCCTGAAGACACAGCGGCAATGTCATGAATGATTAACTGGTGTTCGAGAAATTGATGCCACTTCTTTTACAGAATCACCCTAATGGGCACATTTGCTGCATCCTGCTTACAGCGTCAGAATTGTACGCACACCAATGCATACCGCACCAAGGTTGGATAGCACTGCAGCTGTCTAAGATGGTTCATTGAATAATGCCATTTACAGAAGGTGTGTGGTTCCTGAAGACACGATGGGTGTATGCACCTCCTGACATGGTAGTGAATCTTACTGATCCACAAGGCTGCAGGCTTGATTCCCAATCAGGGTGAGTTCGAGTTCTCACCTGGGGCGCCATAAGGGCTGCTGTAATTGGCCTCAGTATCTCATTGTCCGACGTTTGGGGAAGAGAAAGAAATCAGCCAGAAGCTTTCTGTCCCTTATCGCTCTCCAGTGACTCTTTTTGGAAACTGAGCACACGAGGATGCCAGCCAAGGCCAGAATGAGGCTGATGGGCTTTCTGGTTGAAGAAACCTGCCCGCGCACCACCACCCCCCCCCCCCCCCCCTCCCCCGCCCCCATTTCCCCCACTCACTGGGTTCAATTGTGAAAATTGCCATGTCAGTGGTAGGGAGGGTCAGTGGTAGGAAGGGTCAGTGGTAGGGAGGGTCAGTGGTAGGGAGGGTCAGTGGTAGGGAGGGTCAGTGGTAGGGAGGGTCAGTGGTAGGGAGGGTAGTCAGCACTTGCAGAGCCGTAGCCCAGCAGGAGTCAGTGGCTTCAAGAAAGGAGCTGAGAAATGTATGGGAAAATAAGAAAGAACTTGCATTTCTATAGCACCTTTCTTGACCTCATGATATCTCGATACACTTTATAATCAATTAATTACTTTGGGGGCACTGCTGCCTTACAGCGCCAGGGACCCGGGTTCAATTCCGGCCTCGGGTCACCTTCTATGTGGAGTTTGCACATTCTCCCCGTGTCTGCATGGGTTTCCTCCGGGTGTTCTGGTTTCCTTCCACACTCCATGATTGATTGATTGGCCATGCTAAATTGACCCTAGTATCAGGGGGATTAGCAGGGTCAATATGTGGGGTTACGCGAATAGGGCCTGGGTGGGATTGTGGTCGGTGCAGATGGGCCGAATGGCCTCCTTCTGCACTGCAGGCGCTCTGTGGTTCTAAGTGTAGTTACTGTTGTAATGTAGATAACATGACAGGAGATTTGTATACAGCAAGCACCCATAAATTGAACTGTGATACTGACTAGATAATTTATCTTAGTGATGTTGGCTGAGGGTTAGATACTGGTCAGGATCCCAGGGAGAACCCCACTTCTCCAAAATAATGCTGTAGAACCTTTCACTTCTTATCTGAGAGGATAGTCGGCACATTGATTTAACATCTTATCTGAAAGATGGCACCTCTGACAGTCCAGCATTCCCTCAGTACAGCACTGAAGAGACAACCTGGATTTTGTGCAGGAGACTTGGAGTGGGACTTGAAACCGCAGCCTTCTTACTCAGAAGCAAAAGGAACACCCACTGAGCAAAGCTGAAGGAAAGATGACAAAATTAAGTATTTAGGAGAATAAGAAATCTCACATAATTTGACATTTACATAATTGACTTTCTCACTGTAATAAAAAATTGCCCAACTTCGACATAAATTAATTACAAATATACATTTATTGATAATGAAATAAATACATAGACCCTCACACACATGGTACCTACAACATATGAGTGCCAGGGCATATCTAATTTATTCCATTTGTAAGAGATTCCTTCATAAGTCAAGTCATGACCTTGTCATTCATGAGTTATTCAGCCTCCGTGCTGAAATATAGGAAGCATTCCTTCTTCTGTTTGCTATAGTCAGGGCCATTGGCTTACAGTGACTACATGAATCAAATTCCATTTTTATTACGTGTGATCCTCGGTGGTGTTTTGACATCCTCGATTCTGTCCTGTTTTATTGTGGGAATGCGATCTGTTCGCTCTGACTGTGGTTTATAATTTAGACGTGTTTGTGGCATTGACAGGTGAACAATCTGATTATAACAGCTGTGAGAAACAGCACGAATCTCTAGATTGCAATAATTACATATTAGGACATCCAAAAGTTGCTACGTAAAGCCAAATCTTTCCTGTTTTAAATGTGTGGTTTTTATATCTTTTGTACATAGAAACTGGGAGCAGGAGTAGGCCATTCAGCCCTTCAAACCTGCTCCACCATTCAACATGATCATGGCTGATCCTCTGTCCCAATGCCACATTCCTGCTTTCTCCCCATGTCCTTTGGTGCCATTAAAATCTAAAAAAAGTCTATCTCTTTCTTGTATTGGGCCCTCTTTCTCACTCATTACCCAAACCAGGGGAGACTGACTCCTGTTTAAATTTAAATTTAAATTTAAACTAGATAGGTTGGGGGGAGGGGAGCTAGAAGAGTTGACTAGGATCAAGGAACTAATTGATGAGGTGGAGGATGCAGGGGTAAGGGGAATTACAAAATTAATGGTAGAGGAGAGGGTGCAAGTGAATGAAGGCGGTAATTTAGATAAGGGAGTAGAGGGAGAGGGTGTTCGCGACTCATCAAAGCGGGTCCAGATAAAAGCTGGAATAAGGACACTTTGCCTGAATGCACGAAGCATTCGGAACAAGGTAAATGAGTTGATGGTGCAAATCAGCACGAGTGGGTACGATCTAGTGGCCATTACAGAAACGTGGCTGAAAGGTGACCAGGACTGGGAGATGAATATCCAGGGGTATCAGGCGTTTAGGAAGAATAGACAGGAAGGAAAAGGTGGTGGGGTCGCGCTATTAATAAGAGATAATATCAGGGTAGTACTGAGGGATGACATAGGCTCTGAGGAACAAAACGTGGAATCATTATGGGTAGAGATGAGGAATAGTAGAGGGAGAAAGACACTAGTAGGTGTGGTATATAGGCCCCCAAATAATAATGTTGAGGTAGGGAGGGCTATAAACAAGCAGATAAGGGATGCGTGTAAAAACGGAACGGCAATAATCATGGGGGACTTCAACATGCACATTGACTGGCAGACTCAAGTCGGTAAGGGTGGAATGGAGGAAGAGTTCTTAGAATGCTGTCGGGATAGTTTCCTTGAACAGCATGTTACGGAACCGACGAGGGAACGAGCTATTTTGGATCTGGTATTGTGTAACGAGGTAGGTAGAATTAAGGATCTTATTGTGAAGGACCCTCTTGGGTCTAGTGACCACAATATGGTCGAATTTCTGATTCAGATGGAAGAGGAGAAAGTTTGGTCCCAAACCAGTGTCCTCTGTTTGAACAGAGGGAAATATGATAGGATGAGGGATGAATTGGCTAAGGTAGACTGGGAGAGCAGGCTGGCAGGTAGGATAGCTGAGGAACAGTGGAGGATTTTTAAGGAGATCCTTTTCAGTTCTCAGCAAAAATATATTCCAGCAAAAAACAAGAATTGTAAGAAAAGGGAGAACCAGCCATGGATAACGAAGGAAATAAAGGAGAGTATTAAAATAAAAACAGCTGCGTACAGAGTGGCCAAAAATAGTGGAGAAACAAGTGATTGGGAAAAATTTAAGAAACAACAAAGAGAGACTAAGAAAGCGATAAAGAAAGGAAGGATAGACTATGAAGCTAGGCTAGCAATTAATATAAAAAATGATAGTAAAAGTTTTTATAAATATATAAAAAGGAATAGAGTGGCTAGAGTGAATGTTGGACCCTTGGAGGACGAGAGGGGAGAGTTAATAGTGGGAAATGAGGATATGGCTGAGTCTTTAAATAAGTTTTTTGTGTCGGTCTTCACGGTGGAGGACACAAATAGTTTGCCAAATATTAACGATAGAGGGTTGGCAGCAGGAGAAATACTTAATACAATTAATGTTACCAGAGAGGCAGTGCTGGGTAGACTAATGGGACTGAAGGTGGATAAGTCCCCGGGTCCGGATGGAATGCATCCCAGGGTATTGAAAGAAATGTCAGAGGTAATAGTGGATGCGTTAGTGATTATTTATCAAAACTCGTTGCATTCTGGGGTAGTGCCGGTTGATTGGAAAACGGCTAATGTTACGCCGCTGTTTAAAAAAGGAAGGAGACAAAAGGGGGTAACTATAGGCCGGTCAGCTTAACGTCTGTAGTAGGGAAAATGCTGGAATCCATTATTAAAGAGGAGATAGCAGGGCATCTGGATAGAAATGGTTCGATCAATCAGACGCAGCATGGAGGGGAAAGTCGTGCTTGACGAACATGTTGGATTTTTATGAAGATGTGACTAGGGCGGTTGATGGAGGAGAACCGGTGGATGCGGTGTTTTTGGATTTCCAAAAGGCGTTTGATAAGGTGCCCCATAAAAGGCTACTGAAGAAGATTAGGGCACACGGAGTTGGGGGTAGTGTGTTAAAGTGGATTGGGGACTGGCTATCCGACAGGAAGCAAAGAGTCGGAATAAATGGGTGTTTTTCCGGTTGGAGGAAGGTAACTAGTGGCGTGCCGCAGGGATCGGTACTCGGGCCGCAACTATTTACCATTTATATAGATGATCTGGAGGAGGGGACGGAGTGTAGGGTAACGAAGTTTGCAGACGACACAAAGATAAGTGGAAAAGTGAATCGTGTGGAGGACGGAGAAGATCTGCAGAGAGATTTGGACAGGCTGAGTGAGTGGGCGAGGATATGGCAAATGGAGTATAACGTTGAGAAATGCGAGGTTATACACTTTGGAGGAAATAATAACAAATGGGATTACTATCTCAATGGAAACAAATTAAAACATGCTACCGTGCAAAGGGACCTGGGGGTCCTTGTGCATGAGACGCAAAAGCCCAGTCTGCAGGTACAACAGGTGATCAAGAAGGCAAATGGGATGTTGGCCTATATTGCGAAGGGGATAGAATATAAAAGCAGGGATGTCTTGATGCACCTGTACAGGGCATTGGTGAGGCCGCAGCTGGAATACTGTGTGCAGTATTGGTCCCCTTATATGAGGAAGGATATATTGGCATTGGAGGGAGTGCAGAGAAGGTTCACCAGGTTGATACCTGAGATGAGGGGTTTGGATTATGAGGAGAGGCTGAGGAGATTGGGTTTGTACTCGTTGGAGTTCAGAAGGATGAGGGGGGATCTTATGGAGACTTATAAGATAATGCGGGGGCTGGATAGGGTGGAGGCGGAGAGATTCTTTCCACTTAGTAAGGAAGTTAAAACTAGAGGACACAGCCTCAAAATAAAGGGGGGTCGGTTTAAGACAGAGTTGAGGAGGAACTTCTTCTCCCAGAGGGTGGTGAATCTCTGGAATTCTCTGCCCACTGAGGTGGTGGAGGCTACCTCGCTGAATATGTTTAAAGCGCGGATGGATGGATTCCTGATCGGTAAGGGAATTAAGGGTTATGGGGATCAGGCGGGTAAGTGGTACTGATCCACGTCAGATCAGCCATGATCTTATTGAATGGCGGGGCAGGCTCGAGGGGCTAGATGGCCTACTCCTGCTCCTATTTCTTATGTTCTTATGTTCTTATGTTTCTGTACAATTCCATCAGTGTCAGCAGCTCTCCTGTACCCAGCTGAAGTGGCCACTCTTGACAGCTGAGCTAGAATGTGCTTGCTGTCTGACTGCTGTCTTCTGGGATCATCACAGCCAACTTCAACTTTGTCGTCACCTGGTGTCAGTG